>NC_056733.1:824222863-824365363 GCF_019279795.1 Protopterus annectens
CTGGGGCTGGTTTCTCCCTTTCTCTCTAGGTCCCCAATCAGACTCCCCACTGGCACAACTATAGGGTCCAGATCTCAGCCTAGTGGGCAAGCTAAAACCTCCAACACACTCTCTGTCCAACCAGTGCTTCGTGTCCCTGCCCAAGTAGCTGACACACACTTTGTGATAAGAGTTTTATACAACCAAACAGACACTCCTGGGGAAGGCTGGCACAGGTTCTCCAGTTCATAGGTTCATAGGTTCATACTAGGCTATCTGCCCTGGGGCAATTATAAGCCTAGCCCGATTCTGTATGGCTTACGCCACCCCTTGATTTGAGTATACTGTGCCCTTTTTAAGGTTTAGTTTACTGTGCCTCTGTCTAATAGTGACACGGGAGTAATCCCTGGGACAAACCTATGATCCCCCATCCACTTATCGAGATTCTTCTTGAAGAGATTCAGTGAGGTGCTCTGCCTCACATGAACTGGAATTCTATTCCAGAGCGAAGGGAGCCTCTGGGTTATGAACCTGTCCCTCCAGCAAGTTCTATTTATTTCTGTGCTGAGGTTCAAGTCCCTCGAGTGTGGCTCTAAGGGATTAAGATTTACTGAGGTGGAGCATGTCCATTAATTCTGGATTTGACATAACTTTGTATGTCAGGCATAGATCGCCTCGAAGTAGGCGGTATGCAACTGAGTAGAGCTTGAGTTTTTTTAACCGAGCAGCATATGGCATCTGTTTGAGACCCTTGATCCTCTTGGTGAGATACTTTTGGGGTCTTTCTAATTGCTGCAGGTGTCGGGTAAGGTACATCCCAAAAGGGGCATTGTATTCTATGATGGGCCTGATGAGGGATGAATAAAGGGGCACGATAACCTCTCTTGATCTAGATGTGAAACCCTTCGTGATGAGGTGGGCTATGTAGAAGGTCTTTCTAACCACTTTGGCAATGTGGTTTTCAAAGGAGAGATTGCTATCAACTTGGGTCCCCAGGTCCCTAATAATTTTCTCTGTACTTAATGGGTTTCCGCCTATGTGGTAATTTGTGGGCACATTGTTTTTGCCAAAGGGTATGACTATACATTTTTTGGCATTTAGCTTTAAACCATGGCGCTGGCACCAGTTATCTGTCTCTGTGAGACCTTTTTGATGGATGTTTGTGTCAGCTGGAGAGTTGATTATGGCACCCAGTTTGCAGTCGTCTGCGAACTTGGTGAGCCATAGTCCTCCCACGTTTGCCTGTACCTCGGAAAGTATATACCGAACAAGAGTGGTCCCAGGACAGAACCCTGTGGGACACCACTTGTGACCGGTTTTGAGTCTGACATGGCTCCAGCAACTCTCACTCTGTGGGTTCTGTCTTTGAGCCAGTTTGCGACCCATTTTGTGACATAGGGGTTTATATTTAAGCTGGATAGCTTATCTATGATGCCCGAGTGGGGTATTGTGTCAAATGCCTTTGCAAGGTCCAGATAGGCTGTGTGGACTACCTTCCCTTCATCTATGGCTTTGGTGACTGTTTCAAAGAAGTCAACCAGGTTCAAAAGGCAGGATCTGCCCTTGACAAAGCCGAACTGGGTAGGATCTAGTGTCTGTAGGTCCCCAATGTCTTTGTTTATGAGCTCCATGATGATCCTCTCCATAGCCTTGCAGACTAAGCTAGTCAGGCTTATGGGGCGATAGTTTCCAGGGTCCGTAGAGGCTCCACCTTTGTGGAGTGGGACCACTGTTGCTGTACGCCATTCTGTGGGCACATATCCTGTAGTGAGGCTGAGATTGTATAGCTGTTTTGTTTGAGGGATTAGTTCCTCTTGTAGTTCATGTAGGACGCAACCTGGGACGCCATCTGGTCCCATGGAAGCAGTGTTTTGCTTTGGAGAGGGCAGCCTTCACCTGAGCATCTGAGATGTTTGGGAGGCAGCCCTCTGCCGGGATAGATACTTGCTCTTTTGGGGGGGAGGGGGTGGAGAAGTTTGCACTGAACCTGTCTGCCAGGATATTGGCGATGTCTGTGGGTTCAGTGTATTTTTGTCATTTAGAATCAACTCAGAACAAGTCTGGGAGTTGCATCCCAGGTTTCTAACATAACTGAAAAAGCCTTATGATTGTCTATAGTGTCCTGTGCAATTTTCTCTCGAAGTTGGCCTTGGATGATTTTATGAGGGATCGTAATTTTATGCTAGTACTGATCAGAGATGCCTTCCCTATTAGGGATTTTGCTCTATCATGTAGTAGCTTCCTCCTTCTGTTGTACAGTTTATTTATGGCAGGGGTCCACCAGACTGGATGCCTGCCTTTGGATGATTGGGTCTTAGTTTTGTTTGGGATAGCATGATCCATGCATTCCTGGAGATGTCCGTAGAATGCATTTATATAGGATTCTGCAGTTTGGGCTGTAGTTTCCACTGGCCCTGGGGCCTTGAAGGATTCCACTTCAGTTTTGAGAAGTGAGAAGTTCGCTTTTGAGAAGTTTTTCACTGTGGTTTTCTGGGCTGGGGGTGGGGTCGGGATGTGGACATCCAGTGAAATTAATTTATGGTCTGATCTTAATAATGAGGGATATACTTCTGGTGTGGAGCATAGAGTCCCCATGTTGGTAATGATCAGGTCTAGTATGTTGTCCCCTCTTGTGGGAGTGGTGACTAGTTGTTCCATAGCATTTGAGTTTATAATTTCCAGGAATCTTTGGGCTAAGGTGCTGGGGCTTGAGTAGTGCTCCCAGTCAATGTTTGGGTAGTTGAAGTCACCCAATATAATGGTGTTCGGAGAGATCTTCATGTTCTCCAATGTTTTCAGGAAAGCCGAATGGGATTCCTGTCTTTGAGAGGGTGGTCTGTAGGATGCTATAAACTGAAAAGCAGTCTTGCCCACTGTTAGTTGCACATGGATGGTCTCCAATACTTCGTACAATGCCACTAACCTGGAGGTGTGGATATCCTTGATAAATATGGAAACTCCCCCTCCTTTTGTGGTTCGGTCCGGGTTTTGGGGCCGAAAAGCATGATACGAGGTATAGCCTGGTAGTGCTGGGGTGCTCTCTGGAGCCATGAACCAGGTTTCTGTCACTGCACAGATATCGATGTTCTCCATACTGAGGAGAGCTTGAAAAGTGCATCTTGAGGTTAAGACTTCTGGCGTTTAGCAGCATTACCCTTAGTTTCTTGTTCCTTGTGCTGTCTATGGGGGTGGGTTTGACTTTTGAGCCTTGCCTAAAAAAGGCACTATGGGGGTGGCAAGAGCCTTTGCCAATATCCAAAAGCCCAGTGGTGACAGGTGCAAGCCGTCCCTAGCGAAACAATGTGGCTTGTTGAGCATGTCATCCCAGGCTGACAGACACTGGATCCCCTTTGAATGACACCAAAATTTTGTGCCCCTTTTACCCAGACTATACTGTAGTACCAGCTGCCACCACCCATTAATATCAGCTACTCAAAGGCCCTTCTGAGAGGGTGTCCAATTATTACTGTGCGATATTATTATCTAAATGGTAAGTGTGACTGAACAGTCAAGGCTTATTAGAGTGACTTGGTACAGTATCACTATATACATGCAATGTACTCTAGAACTTAATTAACTACATAAAACAGCCACAGTTGAAAGGTTTAAAACTATTTAATACTAAATAATAAAAACACAAGACAATACTTCTTACTACACAGTGCTAGTCAATATTTCAGAGATCACAGAGAAATACTTAAAATACAGTAGCAAAGGTTCTGACATCACAGAAAAACAAAGTAGTCTAATCTTCTTATTTCCTAGCTGTATCTAAGAGAAAACACAGTTCTAAATAACTTACATATAGAAACAGGCAGCGCTGGTGATGGATGTTCTCAAGACAAAATGCTCAGAGCTCTCTGATTCTCTCTCTTTAAATTGATAACACAGAGCTGCTTCACATGACATCTTTCTTCACACTTCTCTGCTGTTCCCAGGCTAACAGAAACTACATTTACATTCTTTACACCTGGTCAGAAACCAGGGCAATAAAAAACATTTATATATGCAAATTCTAGCCATTAACTCTGGTCTTAAAACA
Source organism: Protopterus annectens (assembly GCF_019279795.1). NCBI lineage: Eukaryota > Metazoa > Chordata > Ceratodontiformes > Protopteridae > Protopterus > Protopterus annectens. The sequence goes on from NC_056733.1 coordinate 824,226,885, forward strand.
ATAGGCAGGATGCCTCCCTCTAGACATATCGGCTCCGAATTTTGACATCAAAGACAGTCATAAAATGCTTGACTTAACTTTCTTACAGCGGAGTGCACTGTTGTTACATTTTTGCAGTTCAATATCCAATGCAGTGTTTTCACATTTAAGAGAACAAGCCTGTGGCTTACATTAATATTTACAAATGTTAGCATCATCTAGAAAATTCTATCTGGCTAGGCTGGCAGCCTTCACCTATCTTCACACATCTCCCCCCCCTGGAGAACTCAAGCTAGTTTTTCAAGTGACCCTTGAGAAATGTTACTTGAGAAGGTTAGGTCTATTTGAGTATACCTTACCCCATTCCTTGTCTTAAGAGCCCATCTGCATTATCATTGCTAATCCCACTGCGGTGCTGCACTGACATATCCTATGCTTGCAACCCTAGGCTCCATCTTAGCAACTTGGTATTTTTCTGGCTGGCTCTGTTCTTCCTTGTCAGGGCTTTGAGGGGAGCAGCTATGGTACTATAACTGGGTATGAACTTTCTGTAAGTACCCTGCTGTCCCAAGGAATTCCCTCACCTGCTGTTTGGTAACAGGTGCAAGCCATACCTGAAAGGCTTCCACTTTGGCAGGTTTTGACCGGGTCTTACTACTTTCCACTCTATGTCCCAGGTAAGAGACCTCTGCCATACCCACCTGACATTTGCTCGGCTTAATGGTCAACCCTGCCCTCTGTAGTCAGCCCAGCACCTCCCTGACATGTTGAAGGTGCTCTTGCCAGGAATGGCTGTAGATGGTAATATCATCTAGGTAAGCAAGGGTAAACCCTTCTGCGCCTGTTAGGATATGATCTACCAGCCTCTGGAAAGTTGATGGGGCATTTTTCATCCCAAAGGGCATCTTTGTGAACTCATTAAAGCCAAAAGGAGTCACAAAGGCTGACTTTTCTTTAGCACTGGGAATCAAGGGCACCTGTCAGTAACCCTTGGTAAGATCAATGGTTGTAAGTTACTTAGCCCCACCCAGCTGCTCTAGGGCCTCATCTGTCCTAAGCATGGGGTAAGCATTGGACTCTGTGTGATTATTTAATTTCCTGTAGTCCACACAGAACCTGGTGCTGCCATCCTTCTTTGGCACCAGCACCACTGGGGAGGCCCAGGGACTGTTGGACTCTTGAATTACTCCTAGTTCCAACATTTCCTGTATCTCCTCCCTCAGAGTTTGTTTGACTCTTTCAGGCACCCTATAAGGGGCCTGCCTAATAGGCCTTTGGGGACCTGTATCCTCCTGGTGTTGCACCAGGTGGGTGCACCCTGGTTTCTCAGTGAACATGTCCCCAGACTCCTGTAACATTGCTCGGATTTCTCGAACCTGGGTAGGAGATAGCTGCTCAGACATTGCTACCCCTTTCACTGAGGTGTCAGTCCGAGCCTCACTGAGGAGATCAGTCACCAGATCTCCCTCAGACTCTTCCTGCAATCCACTGCAAATGCTCAGCACAGGGGCCTCCCTATCATGGTAAGGTTTCATGTTAACATGGTACAGTTTGTGCCCCAGTCTCCTGCCTAGCAGTTCCATCATGTAGTTAACATCACTTACCTTTCTTACCACCCTGTAGGGTCCCACTCAAGCTGCTTGCAGCTTGTTGTGCCTGACAGGAATGAGAACCATTACCTGTTTCCCTACAGCATACTCTCTAGCTCGAGCATTCCTGTCATACCAGACCTTCTTCTATTGTTGGGCTTCTGCCAGGTTCTCCTGGGCCAAGGCCATGAGTTCTCTGGGTCTTATCTTGAGGTTTAGGACATATGCCACAACAGACTCATGAGGTTCACACTCATTTTCCCACTCATCATGAATTAAATTTAGAGGTCCCCCCACCCTATGCCCATACAGCAACTCAAAGGGTGAAAAACCTGTGGATTCCTGGGGAACTTCTCTGTAAGCAAACAACAGATGGGGCAAATATTTGTCCCACTCCCTCTTAAACTGGTCTGCAAATGCCCATAGCATGGACTTGATTGTAGAGTTTAACCTCTCAACCAGACCATTAGTCTGGGAATGGTAGGGGGTGGTCTTCAGGTGTTTCACCCCACAGTACTTCCACAGACAAGCCAGCAGGTCTGACATGAAACTGGCACCTCTGTCAGTCAGTATTTCTTTTGGGAAACCTACCCTGCTGAAAACCTCTAACAAAGCATTTGCCACCTTTTCTGCTTCAATGGAGGACAGAGCCACTGCCTCAGGGTATCGTGTAGCACTACCGCAAGGATATACTTTTTTCCCTGTGGAACTTGGGGTACTCAGAGGCCCTACAATATCCATAGCTACCCTCTGAAATGGCTCCTCAATCACAAGCAAAGGCATCAAAGGAGCTCTCACCTTGTCTCCTGCCTTGCCTACCTGTTGGCATTGCTCACATGTCCTGCAGTACCCTGTTACATCTCTGAAAATTCCAGGCCAATAGGAGTTCTGCACAATACATCTCTTTGTACGTTTCATGCACATATGACCTGCAAAGGGAATATCATGGGCTATGGCTAGAACCACCAGATGGTAAGCTCTAGGCACTACCAACTGCTGTACCCTCTCACCTTTAGCCCTCCCTCAGGGGTTCACTCTCTATACAGTAACCCTTTGTCCCAGTATACAGATTCCCCCTTCCCTTGAGAATCAGGTGCCTCACTAGCTACCTGCCTCAGGCCTTGCAATGTAGAGTCTGAGAGCTGAGCCTGTCTCAACTCTTTCTTTGTAACCCTTCCCAGCTCCCCTTCCACAGAAAGTCTGGCATCCTGTGACAGTGGTGCCTCACTGTCAGCCTGGGTACTACTACTCACCTCTACCTTTGCAGTCACTCTGTCCAAGGGAACATCAGTACCCACAAGCAGCTGTGGCTCACATTTAGTCTCACTGCTGCAGAGTAGCTCCCTCCCTGAAGTAACCACCTCACCAGTCCTGGCTGCAAGAATACAATCTGTCTGGGTCTCCCCCAGGGTACCAGACCCACATACTTGTCTCCTAGCCTGACTGTGTGTAACTGCACAAGCACATGGTACTGCCTCATCCAAATCCTTCCCTATCAGGACATCTGCAGGATGGTAGTTTGGTACCCTTGTTGTCTCAAGACAACCTACTATTGGCATTTTGTCTTCTCCACTTACTGGCTCTCTCATCTTTTGTTCCCAACCTTGCCTTCATGGACATTGTATGCCACATGGCCCCATTGGTTGCATTCAAAACATTTAACCCTAGTTCCTGGGCTTGTACCTGGACTAGTGGCTTCCCCTGCTACTGGCAGATTCTGTTGGGGCAGTCTGTGCTGCCCACCGTGGGTTCCTTTAGACCCATGAACAGTACTGGGAGCCCCTTTCCTGTGCAGGGATACTCTGCTTGCTAGGTATAGGTCTCCCTTCGTCCCCAACTCATCTGAAGTATCAAATTGTCTATCAGCTAACCAGATCCTCATGTCCTTAGGCAAAGTGCTAAGGGCTTGTTCTCTCACCAGAAGGTCTGCCAGCCCTTCACACGTGGTTACCTGACATCCACTCACCCACCTATGAAAACAAGTTCTCAGTTCAGCAACATATTCACACACACTTTCATCTGCCTTGCACCTATGCTTACAAAACTTTTTCCTATACATTTCAGGTGTTAGCTTAAAACATTCTAACAAGCGATTTTTAACAGCAGTATAATCAAAATATTCACAATCAGCAAGTTTAGACAACACAGTTACAGCTTTACCATGGAGTAAGGGGGGTCAGGAACCATACCCAGAGTCTTTGGTCAACATCATACTGTTTACATACCCTCTCAAACATATGAATGCAACTATCAAAATTATCCCCCTCTTTAAACTGCGGAAGAAATTTACTGACCTTTTGTGCTTCTGGTATTTAGTTACTCCCTTCCCCATTACCTTCATGACTCTGGCGAAGAGTCAGCATCTCCCTCTTATGCTACCTCTGCCTCTCCTTTTCCTCAGCTAGAAGGTGTAGCAGTTTCTCATTCTCCTCAGCCTGCAAACGTCGCAGTTTCTCATTAACCTCACTCTCTAGATGCCTCAGTGTCTCAGCTACTACTATTTCCACATGCCTGGCCTCCAACTCAAGTCTCTTTAGCTCCAGATGGATTTTTTAAGTCCTCTGCAGAAAGGTTGAGCTGTCCATTCTCAGAGTGTGGTACATCTCCACTGCCAGTCTGATCATCCTCCTGGTTGCTGTTTTCTGATGCAGCTGTGACCAAAGCTGCAATCATGTCTGCCTTAGTCAGGTTTCCATGCACCAGTCCCCTAGCCTGGCACATCTCAGCCAGCTAGCTCCTTGTCAGGTTTCCTTACTCCTCTGCTGACATGCTGCCTGCTTTCCTTGACTAACTAAGCTAATAAAAGAAATAAAACGATTGTGATCTGAACTCTGAGTATTCACTGCATGGCTGATTTAGAGTACAAAATAAGATCACTGTACACAAGCTACAGGAATTCACTCTACCCACACCACTACAAGCCAATTAGTATTTCCCAACCAATTAATATGTGGTGTGGATATCCCACCACCGTCAAACAATTAATATGTGGTGTGGATATCCCACCACTGCCAACCAATTAATATGTGACGTCCATGCACTGGCCCAGCAATCAAGGAGCCTCAGTCCTCACCACTAACACCAGTGAGGGGCATCTATATAGGGGAAGGATAATAAATACACACACAGTAAGGTATAATTTCCCTTAAGAGCACACAGAGATCACAGTCAGTCTGGGGCTGGTTTCTCCCTTTCTCTCCAGGTCCCCAATCAGACTCCACACTGGCACAGCTATAGGGTCCAGATCTCAGCCTAGTGGTTAAGCTAAAACCTCCAGCACCCTCTCTGTCCAACCAGTGTTTCATGTCCCTGCCCAAGTAGCTGACACACACACACACTTTGAGATAAAAGTTTTATACAAACACACAGACACTCCTGGAGAAGGCTGGCACAGATTCTTCAGCTGTGCCCATTTTGCCCAGACTATACAGTAGTACCATCTGCCACCACCCACTAATATCAGCTACTCAAAGGCCCTTCTGAAAGGGTGTCCAATTATTACTGTGCAATATTATTATCCAAATGGTAAGTGTGACTGAACAGTCAAGGCTTATTAGAATGACTTGGTACAGTATCACTATATACATGCAATATATACATTAACTCTACATAAAACAGCCACAGTTGAAAGGTTTAAAATATTTAATAATATACAATAAAAACACAAGACAATACTTCTTACTACACAGTGCTAGTCAAGATTTCAGAGACCACAGAGAAATGCTTAAAATACAGTAGCAAAAGTTCTGACATCACAGAAAAACAAACTAGTTTAATCTTCCTATTTCCTAGCTATATCTAAGAGAAAAACAGTTCAAAATAACTTGCATATAAAAACAAGCAGTTTTACAGCAGAGTGCACTGTTACATTTTTGCAGTTCAATATCCAATGCAGTCTTTTCACATTTAAGAGAACAAGCCTGTGGCTTACATTAATATTTACAAATGACGGAATTATCTACAAATTTCTATCTGGCTAGGCTGGCAGCCTTCACCTATCTTCACAAAGTGATATGATCCCTTTGGAAGCAGGTGCTTTGGACTTTTTTATGAGATAGTATTTAAGTGTTATTGGAAGTTGAAGTATGAGGTGAGTTATTTTAGGTATATGAAGAAAGATTGCCAAAGTGTGGAGGCTAAAGTGGAGAAAGCTTGTTTAGGCCAGTGTAAATTGGTTGTAGAGATTAGGACAGTGGGGATAATCCAACAATAACTTCTAAGGTTATAGCTAGATGCTTATTCCATTAATTTGGGTGCTATAGTTAAGTATGTTTATAGACACAGTAGTTTTCAAAGCTGAACTCAGAGTTGGACAAGGTGATACCTTTTAGGTGGAGGGTTAGAAATGAAACAGCAGATTTCATTAGCAGTGGTTTAGAGTAGAAACAAAAATGGCAGATTTTGTTAGTAGTTGTTTAAAAAGTATCAGAATACTTTTTTGGAACCCACTGAGATGATAGGAAAGCTTTATTCCAGCTGGAATGGGCTCTTTTTCTATAGACATTATTGCTGGTTTACTGAACTAAGGAGATGCTTTCTTGGCCCAGACATGGAGGGAATTGATTTTGTTTTTGTATTTTTTAAAACCTTTATTGAATTATCATTTAAGACATAGGCAAACATGGACTTCCAAGATGGCTGCACATTTGAGTAACAGCTTAATTCTAGCTCTCCCAGTGTGAAAATAGAAACTTAGCAGAGAAAGCCAGTGGACTGTACTTTCGAGTAAATTTCAGTAAGTGGCTAGTAAGCATATTGCCCAGATACCAGCAAAAAGTAATACAGAGGACCTGAAGGCAAGTCAGATTGCATTACCCAATTTGAAAAGGTATTTCAGAGATACACAGTTAAGGCTCCTATACATAGCAATACATAGCACACTCAGAAACCTATATTTCAAAGTGGAAGGGGATGATAATGAAACACGGAGGAAGCTCAAGATACAGGGAGAGACTGAATTTTGGATGCAAACCTTATATTCATAAAGTAGCAGAAAGTATTCTAAGAACTAAACCAACACATGAATAAAGAAAGGAGATTCTGCCTGTAGGGATAACTGCAACTAGGGATACAGACAATAAGCAAGAGGGGGCTTGAATTTATTGGAGAAAACTGACGAAGGAACCAAGGTATTGGGAGCAAATAACTAGAGAGGAAAAGGTAAAAGAATGGGAAGATGCCAAGAATTTATTTGGACTGCAGGTTAGATTGCCATCTCTATCAAGGATTGATATCAGAGTATAGGCAACGAGAGAGAAATAGGAGGTTCCTAAATGAAAGACCAGCACTGGTAGAGTTTTTAGTAGAATCTAGAACAGAATATGGTGTTAAACAGGGATAATTAGTAGAGCATACAAAATATCACATGATGACTATAAGAATCAGTCAGAAAGGGTTAGAAAGAATTGGGAAGACAGACTGGAGAAGCAATTCACAAAGAAACAATAGGGAATATATGTTTGTCTCCCAGATATGCAACAAAATCTAGAGGATTTAGAATTTTTGCTTGGAAATGTTTACATAGGTATTTTTATGCCCCCAGGTAGACAGCAAATGTTGGAGGCATAATGGGGAAGAAAGAGGTAATTGTGAACATATTTTCTGGGAGTGTAATGAGTTGGCAGATTTTAACAATTCCCTGCAGACTACTCTGCCAGACATACTGGGTGAGCAAATTGGTGTAACTAGGGAAATGATTTTTCTGAGCTATGAATCAGAATCGGAATTGCCTAGCCTTGCTGAGTCTAATTATGGTGGCTGCCAAAAACTCAATTACTAGAAAATGGAAATCAAAGTCTAAGCCAAATATACTAGAAGTAGTGAGTATAGTAACACAGATAAATCAACTGGAATTGGGATCTTTAGAAAAGGGTGGGAGCAAATTGCATAGGAAAAAATGAGAACTGTGGGAACAATACATATAAGGGAGGAATGAGGTTTTGAAGAAGGATAGATTTGAATGAGTTATGTAATGTTTAACTGACAATGATTGGGTATATTGTAAGTGATGTACAATATTTGCAACTAAAATTATTTCATTTAGGTCTGTGATGTAAAATACTTGCAAATGGGACTATGTCAATATAGTTTGTTATCATTTATGTAACTGTATGATTGTCTCTCTGTCATGAGTGATAATTTAATAAAGATGCTTCCTGTTAGAAAAAAGACATAGGCAAACATAGATTTATATAAAAGTAAACAAACCATGTTGACGTGATTACAGTTACAAACATTATTCATCCCATGCATTCTTTTATGCAATTAACTTCAATTCAGCATTACATAAATTGTTCAGTTCCTGCCTTCTCTTAAACCTCTTTCCTGCTGCAAAATGGTAGCCATTTGAAATGTTAAAACCCACTGGTGTGAGTCCTGAAATACAGAAACTGATTGGCCGAAGGAAAGGATTTACATATACTAAGTCCAATATGCCATTTCTCAGAATATTCCCTTTTCTTAGAGGTTTGGTGATCTTGGAGTTGGTATATATAAGTTTGGGGGTAAGTTTGGGGTGGGTGTGTGTGGTGCTTACCCCCCACATTAGAGATGGAGGGGGCTTGCCCCCCTACAAAAAGAAGTTTTAAGGAGAAGAGCAGTTTTCAAGATTTGTCCTTCTTCTGTGTTTTCAGTCTTTTTTTTTCGCATGTTTGGCAATCGGCATTTCAAGTGCCAGCATTTCAATATGAAATCTTCCAAAAAATTATTCTGCATGTACTGTCCCCACAATTTCCATGATAAGTAGCTTGCTCCTAGCATTTAGTAAAGATCCTACTTCCATTAATTTTACATGTGTTACAAAATTCACTACAAGTACAGCTGGTTTAGGCTTTGAATTCCGTTTTCTAGTATTTGCGTTTTTCAGTCACCAGAATTAAACCTAACAAGGCCTTACTATGTTTAGGCAATTCAGATCCTGTATCCCAGCTCAAAAATAATGTCCTTAGTTACATCTATTTGCTCACTCAATATTTCTGACAGAGTACTCTTTTTTTTTTTTTTTAAATAAGAAACATCTTTATTAAACTATCACTTATGACATAGGCAATCATACATTTATATAAATTAAAACAAACCATATTGACATAATCTTAGTTGCATGCATTATACATCAAAGACTATATAGACTAACCCAGTTATAAGTACTATACATAACTTATAATCTACCTAATCACTGTCAGCCAAAACCGCATAGCCCATTCAAATCCCACCCTCCACCAAACCCTGTATGCACTGCTCCCACAGTTCCCACTCCTTTCTATACAACTTGCTCGCAACCCTTTCCAAAGATCCCAACTCCAGCTGTTCTATCTCTATTACTATATTCACTACTTCTAGTACAGTTGATTTAGATTTTGATTTCCATTTTCTAGTAATTGCTTTTTTTTTTTTGGCAGCCATCATAATTAGACTCAGCAAAGCCTTACCATGTCTAGGCAGTTCTGATTCTGTGTCATAGTTCAGAAAAATCATCTCCCTAGATATACCAATCCGCCCACCCAGCATCTCCAACAGAGTGGTCTGCAGGGAATCTTTAATGTGTCCCAACTCATTACACTTCCAGAAAATATGTTCTGAATTACCGCTTCCTTCTCCACCACACCTCCAAAATTAACCGTCCACCCAAGGAAAAATCCTCTGAAGTCCATCTGGGGTACAAAAACTCCCATGTAAACATTTCCAAGCAAAAATCCTAAATCTTTCAGATTTTGTTGCATATCTGAGTGACACACATATATTCCCCCATTGTTTCTCTGTTAACTGCCCATCCAATCTCTCTTCCTGATCCCCTCCAACCTCTTCTAATTGACTCTCATAGTTGTCATGCAATATTCTATACACTCTACAAATTAATCCCTTTTCAACAGCAGCCTCTGTTCCAGACTCCACCAAAAACTGCACCAGTCCTGGTCCCCCACCGAGGACCCCCTCATTTCTCCCTACCCACCCACACTCTGATGCCAATCCCTGACTGGTAGGGCAATCTCCAACCTGCAGTCCAAACAAATCCCAGGTGTCTTCCCATTCCATCACCCCTCCCTCTCTAGTTATCTGCTCCCAACACCTTGGTTCCTTTGCCAGCCCTCTCCAATAAATTCCGACTCATTTTCAGTGCTGCAAATCAAATACCAGTCCCCACCTGTAAATAATGTTCCTTGCTGAAAGCTGATCATTTCTCCCAGAATTTCCTTAAGCTCCATTATAGCAGTTTTAGGTGGAATATAAATATATACCAGTATAATCCTCCTGCCTTGCCAGTGGCCCATTAACACTACAAATCTGCCATTATTATCTTTCTTTTATCCTTCTATCACTATTGGACCTCCATTTGCAATTAATATAAGTATTCCTTGTTTTTTTGGCCCAGGTATTCTGTTGAATAACCACCCTGAAAACCTTTCTTTATCAAATTCACGTGTTCATTTCTTTCCAAGTGTGTCTCCTGTAGCATAACTATTTCACTCTACATTTTTAATATAGTTCACTAGTCTTTATTTTTTGTATTTATCAGTGAGACCATTGACATTTAAAGACATTACAGAGAGCTCCTTTGTGTTAAAAAAGATTATTATTCCTAACTTTTATGTGTAACAGCTTTTTGTTAAGTGTCTAATTCCAGCTTTTGTGTTACATACATACACTGCTTGGCAGGTTGATCTTATATACAGTTGTTTCTTGCCATAGTCATTTGAGGCCATGTCAAACCTACAAAACTTTTTTTTGTTTTATTGAAAGCCCTCAAACAAACAAACAAACAAAAAAGTACCACAATACCCCCCTAAACATATTAACTTAATACTAACACACAAAATATGTAGATCTTCAAATATTGAAGTTTTGCCATCCTAATAGTAACAAGTGCCCCAAACTGACAGCTGTACTCAAAGACTTGGGTTAACCTAAAAGAAAGGTTATCCATGCTAAGACACATGGTACATACTGTGCTTCTACTAAGTGCTGTCTAGCTTTGTCTTATCTTTATAGCTCTCCCATATATAAGAACACTTGAATGCTTTCAGAAAACATTATCTCCTAGCTATGTCTCTTTATCATATTGTTTCCATGGAGCCATGAAGACCAGATACAAAGTTGCTGATTTGCTAGAAGCTTTATAATATTCAATGTTCTTTTTAATTTGCTTACTTTCTCTTAAAATTGTCACTACATCAGGATAAGGGATTAATCCAGTCATTCCCCTATGCAAGAATGAGAAAAAGTACATCAAACACATGGTTTGGAATTTTATGCATGGTTTGGAATGTTATATCTTTGTCTTCCTTCTTGGATTTTATTTTACATATCTTGGATTTTACAGAACTCTATATCAAGTGTTTGTCAACTATGGAATTGATTAAATGTACTTTTAACCTGCTAATGGTTCATGACACTAGTTGTTTTTTAGATTTGCCCTTCTGCCATAGTTTTGTCAGAATCAACTCCTTCTGCTGGTGATAGGTTTCCATCTTTAGTATTAAAGGTCTAGCTTCCTTTCTCATAGCAGAGTTTGGAGCATACGCATGATGTGCCCTTTCAAATAACAACTCCTACTGTGGAATACCAGTCCAGTTGCTTATTTCTGCGTTCATAACATTAATACAGTCTGTTCCTTCCAGATTTTCCGGTACAGCAGAAAATCTCAGGTTTTCCCTACGTGTTCTGTCCTCCATTTCTATTGTTTTTTTTAAACATCTCTTCTTGAGCAGTCTCATATTCAGCCAACCTTTTCTTCATTTCAATCTCTGATTTTTGCAGTTTTATCACCTCATTTTAATATCTATTGAAAGATTCCTCCATTTTTTCCAAAATTTTATTATTGGAGTTGATATACTCCAGCAGTGTTTTGTTTATTTTAACCAGGTCTGTGCGCATTTGTCTTATACTTTCCTCTGGGTTACTGGAAGTCATGTCTGGAGCTTGTACTGCTTTTTGCAGAACAGCAGCAGTGCTCTCCCCAGTCAATGTTTTCCTTAACTTTTGTAGCTGATTTTCTTTCAGGTCCTCTGTATTTCTTTTTTCCTGGCATCCAAGCAGTGCACTTATTAGCCAGTTATAGAAATATACCCAGAAAATATTAAGTCCACTGGCTTTCTCTGCTGAGTTTCTGTTTCCACACTGGGAGAGCTAGAATTAAGATGTTACTCAATGTGCAGCCATCTTAGAAGTCCAACAGAGTACTCTTTAGGACATTTTTTAAGTCTGCAAACTCATTATACTCCTAAATCTTGTGTTCTCAGTTACCTTTACCTCTTTCTTCCCTATCACGTCTCTAACATTTGCCATCTACCTGAGGAAAAATTATTTAGAGTTTGCTTGGGGCATAAAAATAACTATGCAAGCACTTCAAAGCAAAAATCTCAAATCTTCTAGACTTTGTTGCATATTTGTGAGACATGCATATGTCCTCCCATTGTTTCCTTGTGAATTGCTTATCCAGTCTCTCTTCCCAATATTCTTTAACCTCCTCTCATTGATTCTTATAGTTATCATGCAATATTTTATATGCCCTATTAATTATCCTTTTTTTAACATCAGCTTCTGTTCTAGATTTAAATGAAAGCTCTACCATAACATGTCTTTCACATAGGATTCTCCTGTCTCTTTCTCTTTGCTATACTCTGTTATTTACGCCTGATATGGAATTGGTAGTCTTTAGCCTGCTGTCTAAATGTCTTCATGGCCTATTCCTACTCTGTTACCTTTCTCTTTCTAGATATTTGTTCTCAGTATCTTGGTTCCTTTGCCAGTTGTCTCCAGTAAATTTCAGACCCCTCTTGGCAATTGCAATTCTCTGTACCCCTAATTGCAGTCACCTTGTAGGCTGAATCTCCTTTCTTCATTCTTGTGCTGGCTTAGTTCTTAGAATTCTTTCTGCTACTTTATAAATGTAATATTTGGTATGGCAGTTGTTATCCTTCTTAAGGATTTACATCCAAAATCCCAGTCTCTCCTTATTTCTTGGATTTCCCCCTGCTTCATCATCATGCCTTTCCACTTTGAATTATAGCTTTCTGTTTGTGTTATGTGTATGAGCCATGTAGCGCTAACTTATACCTTCAAATCAGGTAATCCTAAACTACCTTGCTCTATTGGAAGGATCAGTTTATCCCACTTGACCCTTGCCCTCTCTCTGTCCCAGCTAAGCTCCTTCAGCCCTTTATTACTGTCCACAACTTCTACTCTGGTGGAATAACAAATGTTTGACCTGTATATAAAACTAAAGGGACTAAAACATTTTCAAGGCTTGCATCTTGCTATCCATATTGATAAATAACAGCTTCCAATTTCTCATTTTTTTATTATCTTTTGTTAGGCTCTTCCCATATATCTTTTGCTTCCATAACATAATCCTTTTAAATCTGTACTCCTAAATACTTCATTTTATCATGTCCTCATAAATATGGGTATTGCTGAACAAATTAATATGTGGGTATATAGTTTACCGCTCTAGCCTTTGGTTTGTCTTCTTTAATTTTATATTATGAAAAGACTTGAAACTGTCTTAGAATGTTTCACAACACTGAGATGTTCTTTTCTGGTTTTATCAGGTACAAAATAATATTGTTTGCAAATAAAGCCAACTTTTCTTGATTACCATACCTATTATATCCTTGAATTTATGACTACCTTATTTTCTTTGCCAATGGCTCCTAATATAATGCAAATAACAAAGGGGAAAAGGACACCTCTCCCCGTTTCTTCTTTTTAGCCACAACTTATCAGACAGGAACCCTACCACATTCATTTTGCCTCTGATCCCTCATATATCCTCCTAATTAATATTATTATTGTATCAAGAAATGCAAATGCTTCTTTTGCCCTACTCATAAAATCACAGCTCTGTCGAATGCTTTCTCTGCATCACGACCCACAAACAACAGCTGTATTTTCTTGCATTCTGCTTCCCTCTGGATCATCATTGTTCTATTAATGTCAAATGTTTGCCTCACCTTCACAAAACCACATTGATCTATTTTTTCTGTGTTTTTTGATGTGTATATGAACGTTAAGGGTTTGGTCTAACCAAATACCAAAATATTTAAAGAAGGAAGCTGTTTCTATTATACAGTTATTTAGCTCAGTAATATGGGTGTTATTAGATGAATGGGAAAACCTTAGTGGGACTAGACAACATAGTTTTGATTTTGGAAGGCCTGAGTATTAAGAAACCACTGAGATGATATGAAAGCCTCCTTTCCAGTTTGGATAAGAGGATCCCTTTTCCTAAAGTCATTATTGCTGATATACTGCTATAGGAAGAGATTTTATGGGCCCAGAAGTGGACAGAATTGATACTTTTTGATAAAGCAGATGAAATTTAAGGGTTTAGTATAACCAAATACAAAAGGATATAAAAAAGAAGTTGTCTCTGTTGTACAGTTGTTTGTCTCAGTGATGTGGAGTGTTTAGATGAGTCAGAAAGATTTGGGGGTATCAAAAACATTGGTTTTGGACTAATAGTAATTATTATTTGTAATGTATAAGCCAATTATGGAGTTACTGAAAGTCTGTTTGAAGTTGTGATTGAATGTGGGAAAGTTTGGGGCTAGACCTGTAGATGACAATGTCATCTGCATATAAGATCATTACAAGGTGGGAGAGGTTGCAAGAGAATTTGTTAATAATAGGACTGGGGCAAGGATGGAATCTAGAGGGACATCAGTGTGTAGGAAGACTTTTTTGAAGATCTCTAGAGGGTTAGTTTTTCACTTTAAAGTATCTGTTGGAGAGGACGTCTTTAAATCATGGTAATGTGTCTCAACTAATGCCTGTTTTTAGCAGTTTGTCCAGGAAGTTACAGAGTGGTCAGTTAGATCAAAAGCTTTAATGCAGTCTATGAAGTGCATATTCATGAGGTTACCTTTACCTGTGTTTAATAATATATAGTAATTTAGTGTCCAAAGTGATATCATGGTACTTTACCCTGGTCAGAAGCCATGATATTTTAGGGTGAACAGATGGTAATGATGAATATATTCAGTAAGTCATGCATATACAATTTGTATGGCATTTTACCTAAAGTGGGAAGAATGGAAATCAGTCAGACATGGAAATGTTCTTGGGGTGGGTCTGTTTTGGAAGTGGTTTTATCACAGAAGTTTTACAAATGTGAGGCATTACATTTTTGGAGAGTTAAAAATTGTAGAGTCTAGAGAGTGAGAGACTGAGGCATTCTCTGCAGTGATGAATAAACTAAGGGTATAGACTGTCTGAACCAGGGCAAAGTGTCAGTGGTAATACGGTCTTGTTGTGAAGTGACTAATTTTAACTTTAGACTAATAAATTAGAAAGGAGGGTGGTTTGTATACCATCAGAACACTGCTGCAATCCAGAGTCATATTTGGAGGGACTCACACACTATAAGACACAAATCTACATGAATCTACAAAAGACTAGAGCATGCAGGAATTGTTTACACTGCAGACAACAATATTGCTTGGTATTGCTACACGGCCTCCTCAGCGACATTTTGTTATACTTGTGCTGTCAGTTCCGATCTGATAGCTCATCATGGCAGATGATGCCAACAAAAACACTATACACACTAGGAAAGCATATCATAACTGAACCAACCAGGGGACAGTTGTTTAGTTTCTTCTTAATGAAGATATTATAAGAACCCTGGTAGACATGTGGCACCTGCAAATGGACTCTCCAGTAATGTGCAGTCTTCTTATCCTAGCAGAGACAAATGTATGAGTAGCATTCACCGTCCTAGTTGCTGAGAGCTAACAGGAACACATCAGTTGTGTCTCAGGCATCATCCTCAAGAATACTTACCCAGATCCTTGGTATCATGCTTGTATATGTAAATGAACTTATCTGGTTTCCTAGGAGAGCAAGAGAGAGAGACAGGGAGATAGAAAGAGAGAATGAGAGTGTGAAAGAGAGAGGGGGGGGGGGGCTCCTGTGACATCACACATGTCCTTGATATTCTGGGTGCCATACGTTGTACATGTGGCAATAAAGCCCCCACACACCCAGTCCACAAACATAGTGATGCAGCAAAAGAAAAGCCTACAATTCCATAAACTGCCTAGTAGTGTGCAGTGCACAAGGTGTTATCACCAATGTGTCAGCACAGCTTTCTGGCAGTTCTCATGGTTTACATGTATGGCACACATCGGCTTTCTCTCTCTCTGTATACACACACACACACACACACACACATATATATATATATATATATATATATATATATATATATATATATATATATATATATATTAAAAATAATTCACCATGAGGGCCTAGTGAAACAACTTAAAAAAATAAATCAAATTTCACTTGAAAGCACTGACGAATAATAACTTTAGCGTAAAAATAGTTTAATCTCCGCTTTCATTACAACTTCTTCAGGAAAATGAGAACACACTCATAATAACATTTAAATACCATTGAATCAACAGACGTGACCAATTAACTAAAAAATAGTTAAAGACATAGGGCCAGATTCACGAAGGCTTGCACGGAGTCTAAGAGTAGAGTAAGACTCCATGCAACCAACATGTCTGCCGAGCGATCCAGGAACAGCCAGCAGGGGTGTGCAAGAGAGCTCCTAAAACTCCTCTTACACGGACAGGGCTAGGATATGCAAATTACCTCATTTGCTGCAGAAAGTTATGCAAGTGAGGTAAATTTGTGATCCAGGAAACCCTAACTTGTCCGAGTAAGAGTAGTGTTATGTGCAGAAATGTACTCGGTTGTTAACTGAGTACCGTTCTGCAAATAGCAAAACGGAGCCGTGACAGCTCCAAATAAAGGATGCATCCAGTTGAGGAAGCATGCCAATGACCAAATATATGGCCATTGGCAATTCTACCTATTGCAAAAAAAAATTAATAATTCTTTTACCTCGATCTCCAAAGTTTAAGCGTAGCGCAGCGTTGCGCAAACGCACTGCGCTGTAAAAACCCCCCAAAAAATAAAAGCCAAAAATAGGCATTTTATGATAAATATACATCTGCCATGCAAGTGAACGGCAGGATGAAGACAACATGGCTACTGAGTAGAGGTTGCTACGGGGGGAAGCTCAGTCTAAGAGATGTAACCAAGCATTAGTAGGCAATCTTATGCAAATAAGGGTAAGGATAGTGAATCCCAATTTCACATGGCAAATGAGCATGGAGTGTAAGAGTAGGATAAGGGGAGTATCAGAGTAGAAGATAGGTGACATCATGAGGGGGGTATATATGAAAGAATGTAAGCTCATTGGAGCAGAGTGGCATGTGTTTGCTATCAGTTACCCATCACTGGAAGAGGTGTGTCAACAGGTACCCCAGCTAAAGGCAAGAAATAGAAGGTGTATGCCGTGGACAACACTAAAGTTTTTTGTAGAAGTGCTTGCACCATGTATGCGAGTGTGTGAGCGCCTGTAAAACCGAGTAAGACTGTGTGCGCGTGTGTGCACCTGTGTGCGCGCGTTTAAGCCGGAGTAAGCAAGTGTAAGAATGTTGAAACCTGTATAAACGTGTTTGCACCTGTGTGCGCGCGTTTAAGCTGGAGTCAGCAAGTGTTAGGCCGTGTAAGGATGTGTGCGCACGTGTGAGCTGGTGTGCGCGTGTTTGCACTTGTTTGCGTGCTGCTGCCCCCTGTGGAAACAGAAAGGGAAAAGGAAGCACAACAAATAGTAGGAAGTTAACCAAGGAGAAGTAGCAGAGCTAGCAGGTGAAAACAATCAGAATCAGCTAATTACACAGGCAGTACACTAGCCCAGCCCAGCTCAGCACTTAAAACTCTGCAAACAACTTTCCACTATGTTTTTCTCAGAGACACTGCAACACTGCAGTAAGCTAATACAAGTGAAAACTGAAAAAGCTTTACTGAGACAAAGAAATGTTAGGGGCTGCCATTGCTGTTATAAGGCGACATATGCAACATGCTGAGGGTGGTGACAATGCGAATGCTGCTGAGCAACCCACAGTGAGGAGATGGAGAAGAGTGTACAGGCCCAGGGTAACCTACCAGAGGCTACATGAGCTGGAGATAGTGGAGTGCTATATTGTGGACAGAGACCTCATGCAGCAAATTGTTGAGCTGTGCAGGCCACGCCTCACACACAGAACCAACAGAGGGGAACCCATCCCAGTGGAAACCAAGGTATGTGTTGGCCTAAGAATACTAGCAACAGGTACCTTCCAGAGACCAACTGGTGATATGATGGGGATTTCACAGGCATCAGCATCCAGGGTACTGCACCAGTTCCTGAATGCCATGTCAGCACATGTCTGTGATCATGTATATTTCCCCAATTCCCGTGAGGTATTGGCCAGCAATATGCGTCTTTTCCAGCAAATAGCGGAATACCCTGAGGTAGTGGGTGCAATAGAC
Source organism: Protopterus annectens (assembly GCF_019279795.1). Classification (NCBI taxonomy): domain Eukaryota; kingdom Metazoa; phylum Chordata; order Ceratodontiformes; family Protopteridae; genus Protopterus; species Protopterus annectens. Next base: position 824,244,782 of record NC_056733.1, read on the forward strand.
TGCACGCACATACGCATCAAAGCACCAGCTGGTGAGCGGGGTAGGGTCTACTATAACCACAAGGGTTTCCCCTCCATCAACTGCCAGGTCATGTGTGATGCCCAGGGCATAATAATGAATGTGTGTGCTGGCTGCCCTGGAAGCTACCATGATTCCCATATCTGGCATCTGACACAGCTTTACCAGACATTTGCCAATGGGGACATCCCTCATGGTCACCTAGTGGGGGATGCTGGATATGCACTCGAGCCGTGGCTGATGACACCCATCAGAAATGCACACACACCTGAACAGGAACACCATAATGAGGCACACGCACAAACACGAAATGTAATCGAGCGTGTGTTTGGGCTGCTCAAGTCACGGTTCCGGTGCCTGGACACATCTGGTGGAGCCTTGCAGTACTCACCAACTACATGTACCCAAATAGTCATGGTATGTGCTATGCTACATAATATGATCCTGCAAAAACAGCTGCAGCAGGAGCAGCATAAGGCCGGGCCAAACAGCCCCCCAACATTGCCAAGGCCATCACAGGCATAGCATGGCTCGGAGGAGGAACAACCTGAGCCTGCCCCAGTAGGCAGAAGGAGGCATGCCCAGTATGCTTTGGCCTTGGCAAAGAGGCAATGCATAGCATATACACTGTCTCAGTAGGAACCCTGGAAATTATACCTCTCTCTGACTCGCACATATAGTAAAAAGGGATGCCTAACTTGACACTACCTGTTTTCAAACATGTGTAGGGAGTGTAATATGTGCATCCGACATAGGCAACCCTGCAGCACCACCTGAGGCATGATTGCCATGTGTTAAGCAATATAAAGCAGTGCTAAACTGCTTTTACCACTATTTAGTATATGTAAACAAAATTGCACACACTAGGTAGCACAACTTTGGGCAATGTTGAGCAATATTGGGCAGCGTTCAGCAATGTTGGTTAACATTGAGCAATGTTGTGCAAGTTTGGTCAAAGCTAGGCATAGTTGAGCAAAAGCAGGTAAACATGGTCATATTTGCTGTACTGTTCCTTAAGCAGTCTGGTCTGCCCAGTATGAAAATATGAAGCAGTGACAGTCCTCAAACCCAGGATACTGTGCACTATAGTCACAGTACTGAACCACTAAACCATGACAGTATTTCACTGGTTAGCCTGTAGGAATAAATGTTAATAAGTCTATGCAAAGTGTCTCCTGGAAACACCGCAGGCACAGCATAATCCCTGTAGAGTTATGACACAAAGGTGAGCCCTGCATTAAAAATACAACTCGATTTACAACACACGTATAGTATAAATGTTAATATTGGGCGTGTTCACACACGTCAACAAATGTAGTGGACTTCACATAGCAACATACTGAAAGGTCACACTGGGCATGCTCACACACTTGAATAAATGAGGCAAATGTCGGGCAACAACATACTGAAAGGCCAAACTGGGCATGCCCACACACTTAGGCTATGTTTGAGTACAGCAGTGGGCCACACATACCAGGCAGTTGCATGTGTTAACCCAGGAACCTCTCACAATTCACCAGTCTTGACTTGTGCACACAGTGATATGACAACAGACACATACATAATATATTGGAACCGTGTCATAATCAAATATGTACTACAGATACTTAGGTTGGTCATAGAAAGTTGAAAAGCAAACAAAAAAAAACCCCGAAATCAGTATCATCAATAAACAATGTGCACTGCAAACACTATCCAATCCAGGTCACGGAAAGATTATCTGCGAAGGAGTCCATACAGAACCATGACACTACCCTCAGCTATGTCATAAACAGCAATGTACACTCATATATGTCCTGAGTCAGGGCTAACTGTAAATGACTGACAATGCCAACATCCTGTCAGACATGCCCATACATACATACATACCCACCTCCCACTGACAAAAGTCCCTATCATTATACCATGAGATATCACATGTAGAATGGGTAAACAGCTCCTTCCAAAGCTGAAAACATGGCATCAATTGGATTACATTGTGCCCCTATATGTTTCATAAGTGAACTGCAGAACAAACAGAGCCCACATCTGAACAGTCTGTTGAGCCTCACTCTCTCTACAGGATAAGAAACTGTTGAATGGGTTACAGCAACATATGGCACACTACACAAGTGTTGGTGCACAACAGACTATGGGAACTATAGTCTTATAAGCCGATGAAGTCTGATCTGCAAGGCCATGGAGTCCATCAGGATTGAAGTCAGAAACAGAGCTATTGGAAGCCTATAAACACACAACCCTACCAACTTTGGACTGGTCATGGGCAGATCATGTTTCCCAAACCTGCAAGACTGTTTGCAAGGCAGCCACCCAGGACATACATGAATGAAATGAGCTACACGCGTCCCACATACACTTTCAATAGGCCTTTTCCAACATCCCAGACACATGTCGTATCCACAAAATCAATAACCTGTGCATAAATATGTATTGTCATCGGATGGATTGGTAACTGGGCCACAGATTGATCACACAAGGTAAGAGTTGTGGAGTCCTGTTCAAGCTGGTAACACCTGCTGTCCTCCATGTCTCAGTCCTGGGATTGCATAAATCTAAGTGCACACACATTACCATGTCTAGTGTGATGATGTCAGCATCCCACAAATATAGCAGTGTAAATGAAAACCCCCAGTAAAGCACATAGCGTGTTGTGTTAATGCGTAGCTCTCCAGTATCATAACATAGTTAGGTAGGGGTTTGAATCCTGCAATTGCTGAGTGTATGTCTGTGTGATTTCCTTTGAGAGTATGGCCCTTTTTGTAGACTAGGAAAACACCTTAAAAGTGTTACATTCCTGTTTGGCAAGTGTGACGATGTCAGCATCCTACAAATATAGCATTGGAAATTGAAACCCCCACTAAAGCATATAGCCCATCGTGTTAATGCGCATCTCTCTAGTATCATAACCTAATTAGGTAGGGGTTTAAATCCTGCAATTGCTGAGTGTGTGTGTGGGGGTATGTGTCTGTGTGAGTTCCTTTGAGAGTATTGCCCTTTTGGAGACTAGGCAAACACCTTAAAAGTGTTACATTCCTGTTTGGCAAGTCTGATGATGTCAGCATCCTACAAATATAGCATTGGAAATGAAAACTCCCAGTAAAGCATATAGCGAGTCGTGTTAATGCATATCTCTGTAGTATCATAGTGTGTGTGTGTGTGTGTGTGTGTGTGTGTGTGTGTGTGTGTGTGTGTGTGTGTAAAATTCCTCCCGAGAGTATTGCCCTTTTTTGAGACTAGGAAAACACCTTAAAAGTGTTATATTCTTGTTTGGCAAGTCTGATGATGTCAGCATCCTACAAATATAGCATTGGAAATGAAAACTCCCGGTAAAGCATATAGCGTGTTGTGTTAATGCGTCTCTCTCTAGTATCATAACCTAATCAGATAGGGGTTTGAATCCTGCAATTGTTGAGTTGTGTGTGTGTGTGTGTGTGTGTGGGGGCATGTTTCTATGGGATTTTCTCTGAGAGTATTGCCCTTTTTGGAATCTAGGAAAACACCTTAAAAGTGTTACATTCCTGTTTGGCAAGTCTGATGTCAGCATCCTACAAATATAGCAGTGGAAATGAAAACCCCCAGTAAACCATATAGCGCGTGGTGTTAATGTGTAACTCTTTAGTATCATAAAATAGGTAGGTGTTTGAATCCTGCAATTGCTGGGTGTGTGTGTGTGTGATACTGTTAGTCAATGTGTTGTGTGTTTAGCTTTTACTACTGTATAACATATCAGTATAACAACAGTATGTGCATTGCACACTTCAGGTATCTGTGTGGCAAATACATATATGTACATGTGACCTCAATTAGTTCATATGTGTGAAGCCTGCTTTCTACATGAATACATCTGTCACCTATGACAGATTGTGCTGCTGCTTCACAGATCTTCGGTCACATATATATGTTTGTGACAAGGCCAGCCACTGTAGTGATCTGTGGCCTAGGTCATCTGTGTCACACACACCCATGACAGTTTCTATAGAATAGTGTGAGTGAGGGTTCATGCCTTGGGTATATTTCAGACATGTTCAAGCACAACAAAGTCTGTCAATAATGGACATTCATTATAGGTGTACAACAACTTTGTGGATATGCATACAGACCCCTTATTGGTTATGTGATACACCGAGGGACTTCAGAATACCTTTGGAAATGTGAATACCAAAGGACAGATGACATAACACTTGGTTGTACGTACACATTGGCACCAGTTCTACATGTTTGGGGCTACTACCTATGTGGTACTGTCGGGATACTATGTTTAATGAATGTGTATGACTATGCTATATTTGGCTTACAGCTTTACAGCATGGGTTGGACAATGGGTATCTGTCTGTATGATATCCTTGTGGAGGATAAGTGTCTCATCTGGAGAATGCATTGTAGGCCACTGTATGCATTTCCAGATATGGACGGACATATCCCTAGTGTGTTCGCTTGTACCTAAGAGGGCTATATGCCAGACAGGAGTGGTCCCAGGAATGGGTGGCGGTCAATACCACTGGCTACTGGTATAGTACAGTACCGGATGGATCCAAATGCTACTGAGTTCCCTACATCTGTGTGTCAGTTGTCAAGACATCATCTAACGATTGGTCATGGTCAGGCTGTTGAGGTTGTGTACACTACCAGAATGCAAACCAATGACAGATAGTAACAGTATCACCCACAGCATAGTGTCAAACCATGTCATACACACATGTGTACCCAAGTGAAAATGTATGTGTATTAAAATGCATACTGGCCACCAATAGAAACAATTAAGTTTTGACACTGTGTAATACAGGGCATGTCACCCTTCCCATGTGTCCACTATGCACATATATGCAGACAGTGCAACTCCACCATGTTCACAAATGTACACTTGCAAATCTGTACTGCACACATCACACACGTACTGTCCACTCACCAACACACGCTGCCAAAACTACACACATCAGCCAAGTGGCACATGGGTGGACAAGACATTTTTGGAATTAACACTGTTGTAAACAATACTACATTGATTATCATAGCTTTAATGCATCATGCCTGCTCAGATATACCTACAGGGATATCATTACACTGTACTGTTGACAACATGCTAACATTGATACACTGCTATAAAGTCACCCTGTGCATCAGCACCATGTTAGCCTGTTCCTGCATCAGTGTTACAGATGACAGGAGGTGGCACAGTTTCATGATATGCACAGGGTGTGTTGTTGGTTTGCCAGAGCCTGACATTGACCCATCCAATCGACATGTATGTGTGTGTGTGTGTGTGTGTGTGTGTGTGTGTGTGTGTGTGTGTGTGTGTGTGTGTGTGTGTGTGTGTGAGGGACAATAGTACAGCAAGAGTCAATGTTGATGTGATGTGTGTGTATGTGTTAGCCCTAGGTGTTTGGATTATGTGTGTGTGTCTGCATGCACACAGTTCCACCATGTGGTTGCCATATACGGGAGGTTGTGGGACAGCCACAGACTGTACCTGCCAGGCTGTACAGATCACCGTCTCTGGCCATGGACAGAATTCCTGTGCCTGGCAGGGGTGCAACGGACAGTATCAGGTACTAAGCCAGACTGGGTACTATCATCAGAGGCAGAGGCATGTTGACTGGACCCATGTCCCTACTGGGACTGGCCAGAGCCACGTGCACGTGGTCTTCTATAACGGTCTATTGACAGCCCTGCTCCAACATTGCTGGGGCTGGTACTGCCACTACGGGAGCGGCTGTGACTTGGGTGTCATCCACGATGACTGCCAGCTGATGATGTTGCTGGCATACTTCCACGTTGATGTCTTGGCCATCCTGCACTGTCCTGGCACATGGACATTACATTGCGGAGTACATCTAATGTCTCCCCCCAACGTCTATCAATGATCTTGGTGTAGTGACGCACTTCACCCGCAAGGTCACAGATACTGTAATTGATAGCGGTGTTATGGGCCCACTGCGCCCTCAGTCCCTGTCTAGTGTACTGTTCCATACGTGCCAGTGCCTGCATAACAGCCCGGAACATACCTGAGGTTGTAAGACCTGTGGGGGCACATCTGCCAGGGGCATTACGATCAGCAGTGCTCCCACGAGAACCCCTGGACATCCACCTATGTGGGTATGGCTGCTGTGAGGGGTTGCATGTGCCATAGATATCACACTATCCTGGTCAATGCCTACTGTATGCTGTCCCTCAGCTAAGGCCATTGGTGATGAGGGATGTATTGGCAGTATGAATGTGCGCATAGATGGTGTGGAAAGCTGTGTACTGTCGATTGGCGGAACAACGACAGACCCTGTCAAACCTGCCTGTGCCACAACACATGTTTCATCATCTCCACTATTTGTGGCAGTGTCTTCAGGTTCCCTGCTGCACTCAACTAACACAACCTCAGCACTTGTGAGAGGGAGACAGGAAACACACTTTACAATCTGTACCTGATGTTAGCACACATGCACACATGAACACATTCACATATGCACACATGCACACATGAACACATGCACACCTGCACACATGCACACATGCACACATGCACACATGAACACATGCACACATGTACACATGCACACATGCACACATGCACATATGCACACATGAACACATGCACACATGAACACATGCACACATGCACACATGAACGCAAGAACACATGCACACATGTACACATGCACACATGCACACATGAACACAAGAACACATGCACACATGTACACATGCACACATGCACATATGCACACATGAACAGATGAACACATGCACACTTGCACACATGCACACTTGCACACATGCACACAGGAACACATGCACACATGCACACATGCACACATGAACACATGCACACATGTACACATGCACACATGCACACATACACACATGCACACATGCACACATGAACACAAATACACTACCCACTAAAGTAGACACACACACACACACACACACACACACACACACACACACACACACACACACACACACACACACACACATACACACCAACAGCAATACAGAACATACCCATTAGTGGTTGATGGTGGAATACAGTATCACAAGCCAAAGAGTCCTATCACATGTGTCAGCATGCAAGATGTGTGCTGCTCAACAGCATGTAGTGCGAGTGTAGAGAGTCCTTGTTAATAACAGTATACATCGTTTGATGCATGTGTGTTGTTCAGTGATTGGCCTCACCCTGGAACACAATGTGTACATAGACACAACATTGCTGTGCAAGTATTACATGCTTTTCAATGTCCTGTGCACCATCACTCACAGGTATACATAAAATGGATGGATGCACACAACTGTCAGGTGTATAGCAATGAATGCTATGTGTTGTACTGTAGTTACTGCAACTGGATGTAGTGTAGTACCATGAGCCATCATCAGGCAGCATCATGTGGTCACTCAAGGCCACTAATGTGTGCCACACTGACCACTATCTTGCTGTACCTGAAGTGCTGCACTGTGGCTACATTAACCATTTCACAGGCAGTTGTTACATGGGTATGTAAGGTGTTCAATAGGGAGCATTGCCTAACATGAATGTCTTGTTTGTTGAAGAGTTTTGCAATGCCCCACGATAGGCCTCTACCCCTCAGGTATAGTATGTGTGCTGTGTGGATGACATTTGGGATACTGGAGCTTGACCTTACAGCAGGTGTCTACATACGCCATGTGTATGATATTGACATGTACTGCATATAACAAAGTGGTGTATGTTGTGTGCATGTGTATTGACTCTGCCTATACAATGTCCACTACAGTGTACCACAATAGTTTGGGATGCTCTATGTATAGCATGTTTTGAGGCAGCCACTCATGCTACTGGGTTGTGCATAGTCCCACAGGAAACTTGCAGAGCATGCATTATGCATAGGTGTTGTACATGTGTAAATGGCCTAAAACCAACCTATGACATGCGCATGTTATTTGCCATATGAAATGTAGAACACTCACCAGCATGGGTCTGTTGTCTTGCTGTCACACCAGAGGGACCTACAAGGATATGAGACAGTTTGTTAGTGTCAACAACTGTGGCATTGCTGCTGTGACTTTGAAATTTTACAGTAGTACAACGGTTGACAGTCACAGGCATACAGATTATGTTCAAAATCATCAGTATTGCACAACACCAGGCTCCACATCTTCCAAATACACAATACACAGCTGACATATGCATGTTCTAACAATCGAGCTAACAGTAGTCTACAGATATGGCATGTTACCTGCACGCTCGCAGTCAACTTGCTGGGTGACTCCGGCCTCCATGATGACACATGTTTGTTGTAGTGGTTGGCCAGGAGCCACCACGCTGAGGAGCAGCTCTTCCACTCTGGTGAGGGGCGGGTGTGATGCTGCACCACCACCTCTGGCAAGCTGTTGTCTGCGGACATCAGAGGCATGCTGCCGGACATGTCTGATTAAATCACTGCAGTGATGGCGTACCTGCTTATAAGTCTGGTTATGCATGCCTACGTCATTAACCTGATGGACAACATCCTGCCACAGTGCAGTATGCTCATGCTGGTCCTGGCTGGTTCTGGAGAACAGCAGGGTGTGATGTTGTACTAGTGCGGAGATGATTACTTCCTCCTCTTCAGGGGAATAGGCAGGGTTGCGATGATGAGACATGTCCCTGGAAGAAAATAAGACAATTATTGTGAGCAAGTCTTGTGGCACACTTAACATTCTAAAGTACAGATATCAATGAAATGACATATTTAGCAACCTATTGGCTGTCAGTAGATACACACTTTTAATCCCACACATCAGTGCTCAGCCCACAACTGCCTGACAGTGCCTGGCACGTCCTATATATTAAACCATGTTCTGCACAGCAACAAAGTGAAACCAGTATGTAAGACTATACAACAGCACATAGCACACTGTATGTGACACAATGCACCACCTAGCCACAGGAGGTTTATATGAAGATAATGCATACAAAAAATTGTCATCCATTGAAATGATTGTAAAGTACAGTTACAGTACTACCAGTACACCACACTACTTGTTGATAACAAACCCCTAAGTAACATATGTGCACATTCATCAATATAGGTGGCATACTGCTGTACTACACTATACATGTTGCTAGATATGCACTTATATCCTGTAACACACATACGACCCAGGCCATGTTACAGGCATACCCACATACACATCAGACATACCTACAAGACACAAAGGTATGGCAACCTAGATGAGCTTTACTTGTGTACCATACAGTACTGTGTGTCAGCACTTACAAAACCGTCTGCCTGAGGTATGTAATGTGTGTGGACTACAGGTAACAAACAAAACAGTGTTTCAAAGCAATGTGGATATACACCATACTGTGCTGTTTATGCCTACAGCTTCAGGTAGTACTACAGTACATACGGGATTTGTATTCACTAGTATCAACAATCAATGCGTATACATGTACCACTTTAGCCTACAATGGCACACTTCAGTCATCACCATATGACTATGTCACACCATATACCATACTGCTTTTGCTGCCTAGCAATAGCATACATATCTTTTGCGGGGATCACAGCTAGAACACTACATACCATGATATAAACATTTACACACTAGGCTATCACACATATACACAACGTTGACACATTCACCTACACATTCACCATCACACTCAGTCAACCTCACATAGCAATTAATGCAACATGTACATGCGTGTGTGTATCAGGTCATAGGTAGCTCATAGGCTATTAGGCGTAGGGCCTGTAGAAGCCTAGCTATACAGTACCCTGCCCTTCAACATCCATGTAATATAAGTTCATGTGCCCCTGTCATGCAGAGCCACAGAGGTGATTCCCGGGTTGTATTTCCTATGTCACATCCATTCATCATTATTATTCATGACGACTGCTAATGAGGACCATTCTTTGCTATTGATAGATAGTTAGTTCCAGGGTGTGGTATGTGTCTGAGATGAACATATATCACTCCAGCATGTTATGCTTTTTGACGTTACAAGGTTTAAATCAGTACAGTGTGTAGCTTGTAGGGATTTGGATCTGTTGACATGGAGCATGTCCAACAGCTGTGGGTTTGGCATAGCTTTGTATGTTAGGTAGAGGTTGGCTCTGGGTGTGCAGTATGCGACACAGTGTAGCTGTGTTTTTTTAAGACTGTCTGCTTAGGTTATCTGTTTGAGTCTGGTAATACTCTTTGTGGTGTTTGTGCCTGGCGTCTACAGTTGCTGTAGATGAGTAGAGTGGAACGCTGACCTCTCATTCCATGTATGACACACCTTTTGTGATGACATGTGGACCGTACACGGTTTACATGACCAGTGTGGCACTGTGATTGTCAAAAGGGACACTACTGTCCACCTGTGTCCTATGGTCTCTTATCACAGTTTTGGTGTGGAGTAGACTACCACCTATGTGGTAGTTAATGGGTACAGGGTTTTTAACAAAAGGGATGGCAATACATTTACAACATTGAGCTTGAGCGTACATATAAACATCCATTGGTGTACATAGAGATTTACATGTGGGCACATATACAGTCCACCTTTCATGGTGGGAATATCAATTATGCAAGGGTTGAGAGAGATACAGTTATGTAACAATTTTGCACAGTCTTGTGCAGAATGCATTGAGGGTATTTTCAGGCCATGTATCTTTAGCAGGACTCCCTGTCTGGAAGACTATAAACTTAGCAAATCATACCCACAGCATTTAAACACCACATGTCATATACCAGCACTGTATGCTGTCTTGTTTGCCATACACTACAACCTACATGAAAATATGCACATAACAACCTTCACCAACATATATATGTCCACCCTTTACAGACATTTGCAGTATGTACCTTGCTCTATGCACATGTTAAGATGCTAATATATCTGACACATAACTATCTCTACATATGTGTGTGCCATACACTCACAAGGTACACACTGTTGTACGTCTGTAGACCTCACGGATGACCTGTTGAGCCTTGCTACAACATGAACAGTTGTCACATGTGTGCATGGCAGTAATATTACAGGGAGTATTTATAGCTGCTAATGCTACATTACTATACTAGCCTGGTACAGCAGTTGCCAATGCTAAGCTACACATTATATGACTATCATGCATGTGTTACTCTGTCACATCCATGTTTATATATCTGTTTGCACTACTCCCCCAGACAGCTATTATACACAGTACTGTACAGAACATAGATGACATGATTGGATGTTTGACATTAAATGCTGAGCTACATATGTCACAGTTATGCCCCACTGCACACAGCTACACACTAATTTGTCCATGGCAGTAGTCATGCATGGCATCAGTGCATACATACCTACTGCTGCCACATATGGATGTTTCAAAGTATTTACAGTACTCTTCATAAACATCTAAAGGTTGATGGAAATACTTGAAGTTTTTAGATAAAACACAATTTTATTGTCTCACTTCACATGGAAAACGCTGACAACATGAAAATCACGAACTGGAACAAATAAAAATTCACATCCAAATCAAGCAAAATGCTTTTGCTTGATTTGGATGTGAATTTTTATTTGTTCCAGTTCGTGATTTTCATGTTGTCAGCGTTTTCCATGTGAAGTGAGACAATAAAATTGTGTTTTATCTAAAGACTTCAAGTATTTCCATCAACCTTTGGATTTTTGAGTACTTTGCGCTTTTCTTTTTACTTTGCTTCATAAACATCTACTACTTGCGGGTGATCACATTTCTGTCACATACCTGTTTGTCACTTTCAGGTCCGTCTGTTTTTTTTTTTTGGACAATTATTTTTTTTGGTGTTGCCTAGGTAGAGTTAGCTTCTACTTAATTCCCTTTCTGTTTTAATTAAGTTTTTTTTTTTTTTACTTAATTAATTTGTTTGGTGGATGATTCACTAGAGTATCCTTACTCAAGTAAACTTTTGCGTTATTAAGTAATAACTCCTGTAAAACTCAGACACAAGTTCTGTGTAGCTGTATCAGGTGCAATGTAATGATTGCATGTGGGGATAGCAAGAACAGTCTGCTTTTATAGGTATCACACATGTGCATGTGATGACCTCTGCACCAATTGGTGCACAGCATTTGGTAAATGCATACAGCCTGCTGTGTGGTAATTGCAGTACTCACTGTCATAGCAATCCAATGCTATAAAATGCTAGGTTTTGTAGGCATAGCCTTTTCAGATTTCCAGAGTGGGGCCCATGCTTGTTTGCTGTGTACACTGTTGTTTCAGTCAGAAGGTTGGTATACTTATTATATCTGAAGCTAGTGGTGTAGACAGTGATGTACATGTTGTACTCAGACCTGACTGTTGCCACTTCCAGTACAGAGCTATCAGTGTAGTGTTTAAGTCACCTCTACAAATGCTTACACAAGATATATGTTAGTATGTAGTTTCATTTCTACTTATGTAATTGACTGCCATACAAAGTAGTTATTGAGAAGTATTCGTTTGACACATGAACTGTTTGTGGACTGTTATACTGTGCATATTGATCTACTCACTTCTGCAGGGTTTATGTACTTTTTATTGTTGACATTAGCACAGGAGTCTCAGGTAAACTGGACAATTCCACTACTGAGTATGCCTACCTACATCCTTGGTTGACCCTAAACACACGTATATTTAAAATATGGGGGGGGTGGGGTGCAGACATACAGAGAGAATTACATCTTATTGTGTGAGTGTTATCTTACTGTACTTAATGGATTGGTGTGTACCTGTTGGTTTATCAAGGCAGGTGGTCTGTCTGCATAGGTTCCAACTGTGAACCTATCCAGATGGTGGACAGATGTTACCTTGTTATTCTTTGTCTGTGCAATCCACAGGTGTTTTCAGCACTGCTACAATGGCATTGTTACAGTCAGTTGCTACCAGTACATAGCTAGATCCTTTGGTATTTCTGTGTTGTACTCCTACATAAGGGTATGCTTGTGGTAGTCCGCACAAAGCTGTTTGCAGAGTGTGTAACAGCAGATGAGCTGATATGCCTGTGTGTTTGTGCCTCTGCCAGGCCTATGAAACACACAGATACATATTTGTTTGGAGTCAGGGATAGGTAGTTAAATGTGAGGTACACCTTCCAACTAATAGAGACAGTAAGTGTAGACTTGAGTGAAGCAGTGCATGTGGATTTGTACTCCTTTTATGAAGGACAAGTGGTGTCAACTGTTATTATTGTGATTATTCATTGTGTAATACAACACCTCTCTGACTGACATCAGTACTTTTCAGAGGGCTTCAGAGGGACACAGCTAAAATATGTTTCACAATCAGGAAGTATGGCCTCTGCCCTAATCAGATATGCCAGTGTTTGCCCTGCTATGATACTGTGTGGGGGTTGTAAAGTGCCTCAATAACATTATTTGCTGCTAGTATGGCTGCTTCTCTTATCACAGTCATGTAATGCAATTCCACAACAATTGCTGATAAAGATCCACAGAACAAGCTTTGTGTTATGGCCTTCCTATTTTTCATTTACATTCACTCATTGTTTTGTATGATATATTTATTTCAGCACCAAGTTATTGTGTGGCTTAGTGGCACTTCATGCAGTCAAGTGTGTCCAAGGTCTGGGGTTCGAGACTGACAGAGGTGTTTTATTTTGCTGCTGAACAGAACAAGGGCCCTGACATACAGAGTGATTAAGGCACTTTTAAGCAGTTGTAAGCGGGTTTGCGCGGGTTTGCGCGACGCTTAGCAATACTTAGCTAAGCGCACACATGCACACACTCGCCCAAACCCGCTAACTACTGCTTAAAAGTGTTTACTCCCGCTAACCCCCATGCTAATTTCTTTTAAAGAAAAGAAAATGGGGAGATAGGAAAGTGGTGAAAAAGGGGGCACAAAGAGGGAAAGACAGTAGGGAAACTAGCTCAGGATGTGCAGGACGGGTGTAGGGAAGGTCCATAGCTGCCCATTTCTTTACCAGCAACAGATGTGCATTTGTTGCAAATTTGGAGTGAAATTTGAAACCTTCCACCCCTGAGAGAGGGGTGAGGACAACAAAGTATGTTGTACTGCCAATTCTAATTATCAGTTTACATGTCCAGCAGACGTGTGTGAAATGGGCAGCTATGTATGGGGCGTAATTTTTTTGTGGGTACAGATTGCCCCTTTTTTTTTTTCAGGTGAGAGTGGAATGTGAGGTAGAGGAAGTAGGTATATTTGGGGAGGTAGGTTGGGGAGGTAAACAGACAAGACAAACAAGATGCATACAGGGGCGGAGTATGACACATGGGGTGGGTGAACACAATTGACGGGGACAGATGTTTGGAAATCGCAAGCCCATGAGCCCACAGATGGTAACAGTGGGACTGAGATCCCCGCCCATGGGCAGTCACCATTGAACCTTCACAGACCCGAGGGTCACTGTGCTGGGGGCTGTGTAGGAGGGGCAGGCTCACCCGTGAGTTGCGCCACTCTCGCCTCGAGCTGGCGTAGGGGATCAGCGACTAAGCACTGGATCTCCCTACGCAACACAACCCGGACACTTCGGAGGGTGACGGGTGGCCCTTCTCCGCCCACGCTTGCAGGGGGGATGAGCCCCATCCCCTGCAGCGCTTCCACCTGAAGGTGGCACAGGACCAACGGAGGAGCGTAGCCCGGGCTGGGCACCAGACCTGCTGGTGCCAGGTGCAATCGCCAGCTGAGGAGGGACAGGTGGGTCCGCTGGGACTGGCCTTCCCATATGTTCTGTGATTAGGTGTGTTTAATTACAACATAGACAACAGCATTCCAAATTAGTTGTAACAGCATGCTGTGATATTCCCATTAACCCAACACACCAGGATTACAACAGTTGAACAGCAAGCATAACACATGCATATATTGAACGACAGTTGACATTACAACAGCATGCAGGGATGATTGGTGGCAACAGGCCACCAAGATTGTGGTGTTTGAACAGGGCACATGCATCAAAGTAAATGCAGATTTTTATAGAACAATAGGACGTATGTCCCAACAAATGTTTTGAGATTAGACATACCCATTGAGGTGTGGAATTGCATTGTTTAAGCACATGGAGTAGGGTGTAAAAAGAAACCTCCATTAACATCTTATTAGTAGTTTTACTCTACACTACATTCCTATTGACTACAGATGTATATCCCCTACATGTATTATTACACTAGGCAACATGCATTAGATTGTGTAATGGGTTTGGCTAGTTCATTATATACCTGACCTATATCTGACATACTAACTGTCCAAGATGCAGATGTTACTGCTACATAGTTGTATTTTATTTTTATATTTATGTATCTACGTATCTGGATGTGTTTACATGACATTTTCACTTAATTTTCTACAGAACCCTACATTTCATGTAGCACACTCACATTTCTGGGAAACACCTTGACAAGCTACTCATGTGCCAGATTTACATATGCATGACAGCCATTTTCCAACTGTTGAGGACTGTTATATGCTTCACAGCTACTGGCACTTCCTTCATCCACTTCATATGGGACTGCACAACTGTGGGTTGGCAGCACTTAATACAACAGTACTATTTATTTAATGCAAGGGTACAACAACATTTCAAAGTAAGTGACACAGACACACTCCAAGTATTATACCTTTATTAATTACATTAAACACTCTTTTCTACAGGCTCTCTCCTTTATTTGATATTACAGTGCATACGGAAGACCTATTCAGGACATATTATACCTTTATTGATAGGTTACAACACTCTTTTTCAGGCTCGCTCACTTATTTTATATGACAGTACATGCAGAGATAGTATTCAAGACTTATTTTAAATTTATTAATGGGTTACTACACTCTATTTCTGGCTCTCTGACTTATGTTATATAACAGTGCATGCAGAGAATTTATTCAGGGCATTTTGTATCTGTATTAATGGGCTACAACACTTTTTTCAGGCTCTCTCACATATATAACAATACATGCAGAATAATTACTAACCTGCCTGGTGGTGCAGCCTTAGCAGCCTATCTGCATAGGCTTGCTGATTCGCAGCATGGACACCTGCAGCTGTGAAGTAAATGAAGGGATATTGAGACATACCTATCCATTATTTAGACTATATTAGCATGTCTTACATACTGCATTCCATGGCTACCTACTTAGTAGTGGGGCATCTTGTATATGATGGGCCTCCTGGATCCATTGGTTCAGTAGGTCCTGCTTCTGTCTCTTCAGGTCTGCATGGTGGTGACGGACCTGCTCACCAGTCCGAGGGATGCCTGTGGCAATGGTGAGTTTATGAGCCAACCGGTTCCAAGCCTCTGCCTTATACTCTGTCCCTTGGAACTGGCTCTGCAGGAGTCAAGACTCATGACGATGGACTAGGAGCCAAACCATGTATTTTGACTCCTCGATGCCTCAGCGTTGCGCTCGAAAGCAAGTACCCTCTCCAGCACCAGACATTCTAACTGCAGATGGGAGCTACAATCAGTTATGGCAAGTATTCCCGCCTATGGAGCTTAAATATGCTGCATTTCCCGCACTTTTTTGTGATTGGCCATTTTTGAAAAATCTCGGCTGACTGCAGACCTGCTTAGCAATGGTTAATCTACCATTTATAAGTATATGTATGTTAACAGTGGATGTTTATCCTAAGCTGTCATGGCTTAGTGGTTCAGTACTTTGATTATGGTGCACAGTGTCCCGGGTTCGAGACTTGTCATTGCATTTTATTTTACTACTGTCCAGACAGGCTAGGGGGTGTGACTGTGTTTAGGCAACTTTGCTCAACGTTGCTCCACGTTGCCCAACGTTGCTCCATGTTGTTCCACGTTGCCCGCAAACTTATTGCGCTGGGTAAAGCGCTGCTTAGCTGTGGGCAACTAGATTGCGCAGGGTAAAGTGCTGCTTAGCTGTGGGCAACTAGATTACACTGGGTAAAGCGCTGTTTAGCTGCGGGCAAAAAAAGATTGCACTGGGTAAAGCGCTGCTTAGCTACGGGCATTTATATGTCAAGATCCTTCTTACATTTTTATATATACATTTTGTTCACTGATACATAGGCCATTTCAATGCTTTTTAGTAAGATTTTAGTCATATATATGTCAGGAATTATTTCATATGCTAATTTAAAACATAAAATTGAGAGGGGAGTGGTGGGACTTGAACCGTGAATGCCTCCTTTTTGTGCAAAGGCTCTACCACTATGCTATTGGGATTGATTTGCATAAACATTTGTTATTATGCTCTTCAATGTCAACATTGCTAACTGCAGCTAAGCTATGGGCACACCCACGCAAACATGCACAAATACGGGCAGCTATATTGGGAATTATAAAAAAAAAAAAGGTTTTACATTTTATAACTCTACTGGGGATTTTCAATGTGAGGGAGTGTAGTGTTGGGTATGTTGACATTTGATTGGACTCGCTCATGTGTGTTGACATTTCACAATTCAGACACTTGCAGGGGCGTGGACCTTAGGACTGCTCGGCAGTCAGATACGCCCTCTGCCTTCCTGCGCGGCCCGTGTTAGACTTGGAGTGGAGTCAGCGTGCCATCATGAATATGCATGGCACGCTGATGTCAGACCGTTCAACTTCAGTTTCCGAGTAAGACTTATTTAGTCTTACACGGAGGTTTCGTGAATCCGGGGGATAATGTCCTGAAACATTAAAAACATTTTAATTTCCTATTTTCTAAAAAACATTTAATATTGATATGCTCATTTAAGCCAGGGTTAACATCAACCCCAAGCCTAATCAGCCAACTCACTTCTCTAGTTTCTAGCTGATTTTTGAAACTACCACCTCTTTTATCTAAAGTAACCTGTTCAAGCACTGTAAAAAGAAACTTATTAAAATTATTGCATGTCTTTGAATGTTTGTACAGAGCGCTGTTTTTTTTCTTTTCTCTTTATGGCCCTCAAATGTTCTTGTATTTTATCCTTTAACCTTCTAGTACTCATACCTACATAAAACGATTCACCTGAAGAACACAAGGCAAGGTAAATCACTCCTATAGAACCACATTAATACCTAGATTTAAAATAAATCATAACATTTAAATGGGGTAATACTATAAATTAACTTTTAAAAAATATACCTACAACTGGTACAACAATTGCACTTATAAGTGCCTTTACTCTTATTTGTGATATTATTATTAA
This sequence comes from Protopterus annectens, assembly GCF_019279795.1. Taxonomy (NCBI): domain Eukaryota; kingdom Metazoa; phylum Chordata; order Ceratodontiformes; family Protopteridae; genus Protopterus; species Protopterus annectens. Next base: position 824,262,863 of record NC_056733.1, read on the forward strand.
TATTAAAATTTATACTATTTCCTCTATCTAAAAGTTGTTTGATACTACTAACTTTAGTGTTCACAAAAAGTAGGGTATTACCTAACACCTGTCTTGTTTCTTTATAGCCGCTAATAATTCTCCAATTATGCTTTATTATATTTTTAATGCCTACACTATCAACTGACATCTCCAAACAATAACGTGGAAGCTCAATGATATTAGAAATTTCCTTAGATTTTGCTTGAAAACCTACTTTCAAAATAGGTGAAAAATTAATATTATGTTTAGTAGTAATCTCTACTGCTATATTTTCAAGTAAATCAGCTGGATATCCTCTATCTATAAATAACTTAATAATAAATTGGACCTCTTCTCTAAACTTAATATCATCACTAATCATCCGTGATGCTCTAATTAATTATCCTCTTGGAATATTCCGCTTCATATAATTTGGATGATTACTTGACCAATGCAAATAATTGTTAGAGAAGGTTGTTGTTGTTGTGTCTTTCGGCTTTTAGAGAAGGTACTTTTCCTAAATATATTACTACTAAAACACATAACTGAAAACTCCCACTTTAACTGGATGTAAAGAAAATATATCTCATATCCTGAGATACCTAGAGTAAATTTAAAAAAATCAGATGTCTTATTGAGGCATTCCAAAAACATATTTACATCAACATCACCTTTAACAATGAAACATAGGTAATCAACAAACCTGTTATAAAATAATACATTCTTGTACCCGGACATTGTAGGTAATATTTCATGCTCCCACCATCCTAATACTTGGTTCGCAAATGCAGGGGCAACACTGGCCCCCATTGGTACACCCTTCTTTTGTTTGTAGTATTTATCTTCAAACATAAAGAAATTATTACATAAAACTAAATCTAGCAATGTACAAACAACATGAATTTGGTCCATTGACATGGTTCCAAACATTCCTCAAAATTCTCTAATATATTCAATCCCTACTTCAATAGGTATAGATGTGAATAGGGACACAACATCCACTGTAATCATAGTAAAACATTCATTAACATCTAAACAATCTAAGTGAAACTTACGAATATGATCCAGAAAATCCCAAGAATCACAACAATATGACAGCAAATTGCAGAAGCAGATTTAAAACAGTGTCTAAATAAATTACTCAACATATCCACTGTGCTGGAATTATAATCAATTTCATTCATAATTACCAAACCACCCCCCTTATCGGCTGTCATAAGTCTGAGCGTTTTCTCATCGCAAAGCTCTTTAAGTGCAATACATTCAGCAACATTTAAGCTAAAATATGGTTGTGACACTTTTTATTATTGAGTAAAGACCTAATGTCTCTCTCACAAAATGCCTCAAATTGCTTTATCGTAAAGTGTAAGGAAGGATTAAATGTTGATGGCCTACTTACATTTTTCTTAATAAAAGAATCATGAAAAATCAATGCCAAATTCAACTTTCTATTATATTGTTTCAACTGTAATATAGTTTGTGTTAAATTAGACCTATGGCTTGGGATGAATCCTAAACCAAAGTTTAATACTTTATAATGACTTTCATTTAACACAAAGGGCCAGATTCACGAAGGCTTGCATGGAGTCTAAGAATAGAGTAAGACTCCATGCAGCCAACATGTCTGCTGAGCGATCCAGGAACAGCCGGCAGGGGCGTGCAAGAGAGCTCCGAAAACGACTCTTACACGGACAGGGCTAGGTTAATCAAATTACCTCATTTGCTGCTGAAAGTTATGCAAATGAGGTAAATTTGTGATCCAGGAAACCCTAACTTGTCCGAGTAAGAGTAGTGTTATTTGCAGAAATGTACTTCGTTGTCAAGTGAGTACCGTTCTGCAAATAGCAAAACGGAGCTGTGACAGCTCCAAATAAAGGATGCATCCAGTTGAGGAAGCATGCCAATGGCCAAATATATGGCCATTGGCAATCCTTCTCGTGGCAAAATAAAAAAAAAATATTTTTTTACCTCGATCCCCGAAGTTTAAGCATAGCGCAGCGTCGCGCAAAAGTGCTGTGCTCTAAAACCCCCCAAAAAATAAATAAAAACCAAAAATAGGCATTTTATTACAAATATACATCTGACATGCAAGTGAATGGCAGGCTGAAGACAACATGGCTATTGAGTAGAGGTTGCTAAGGGGGGAAGCTCAGTCTAAGAGATGTAACCAAGCATTAGTAGGCAATCCTATGCAAATGAGGGTAAGGATAGTGAATCCCAATTTCACATGGCATATGAGCAAAATCCATGTAGTGTAAGAGTAGGATAAGGGGAGTATCAGAGTAGAAGATAGATGAAATCATGAGGGGGGTATGTATGAAAGAATGTAAGCTCATTGGAGCAGAGTGGCATGTGTTTGCTGTCAGTTACCCATCACTGGAAGAGGCGTGTCAACAAGTATCCTAGCTAAAGGCAAGAAATTGAAGGTGTATGCCACGGATAACACTAAATTTTCTTGTAGAAGTGTCTGCAACGTGTATGCGCGCGTGTGCGCACCTGTAAAACCGAGTAAGACTGTGTGCGTGCGTGTGCGCCTGTGTGCGTGCGTTTAAGCTGGAGTAAGCAAGTGTAAGGTTGGTGAAACCTGTGTAAGTGCGTTTGCGCATGTGTGCGTGCGTTTAAGCCGGAGTCAGCAAGTGTTAGGCCATGTAAGCATGTGTGCGCGTGTGTGAGCTTGTGTGGTGTGTTTGCGCTTGTTTGCGCGGCGCTGCCCTCTGTGGAAACAGAAAGGGAAAAGGAAGCACAACAAATAGGAAGTTAACCAAGGAGAACTAGCAGAGCTAGCAGGTGAAAACAATCAGAATCAGCCAATTACACAGGCAGTATACTAGCCCAGCCCAGCCCAGCACTGAAAACTCTGCAAACAACTTTCCACTGTGTTTTTCTCAGAGACACTGCAACACTGCAGTAAGCTAATACAAGTGAAAACTGAAAAAGCTTTACTGAGACAAAGAAATGTTAGGGGCTGCCATTGCTGTTATAAGGCGACATATGCAACATGCTGAGGGTGGTGACAATGCGGATGCTGCTGAGCAACCCACAGTGAGGAGACAGAAAAGAGTGTATAGGCCCAGCATAACCTACCAGGGGCTACATGAGCTGGAGATAGTGGAGCGCTATATTGTGGACAGCGACCTCATGCAGCAAATTGTTGAGCTGTGCAGGCCATGCCTCACACACAGAACCAACAGAGGGGAACCCATCCCAGTGGAAACCAAGGTATGTGTTGGCCTATGAATACTAGCAACAGGTACCTTCCAGAGACCAACTGGTGATATGATGGGGATTTCACAGGCATCAGCATCCAGGGTACTGCACCAGTTCCTGAATGCCATGTCAGCACATGTCGGTGATCATGTATATTTCCCCAATTCCCGTGATGTATTGGCCAGCAATATGCGTCTTTTCCATCAAATAGTGGAATACCCTGAGGTAGTGGGTGCAATAGACTGCACGCACATATGCATCAAAGCACCAGCTGGTGAGCAGGGTAGGGTCTACTTTAACCACAAGGTTTTCCCCTCCATCAACTGTCAGGTCGTGTGTGATGCCCAGTGCATAATAATGAATGTGTGTGCTGGCTGCCCTGGAAGCTACCATGATTCCCATATCTGGCATCTGACACAGCTGTACCAGACATTTGCCAATGGGGACATCCCTCATGGCCACCTAGTGGGGGATGCTGGATATGCACTGGAGCCATGGCTGATGACGCCCATCAGAAATGCACACACACCTGAACAGGAATGCCATAATGAGGCACACGCACAAACATGAAAGTAATCGAGCGTGTGTTTTGGCTGCTCAAGTCATGGTTCCAGTGCCTGGACACATCTGGTGGAGCCTTGCAGTACTCACCAACTACATGTACCCAAATAGTCATGGTATCTGCTATGCTACATAATATGATCCTGCGAATACAGCTGCAGCAGAAGCAGCATAGGGCCGGGCCAAACAGCCCCCCACCATTGCCAAGGCCATCACAGGTAGAGCATGACTCAGAGGAGGAACAACCTGAGCCTGCCCCAGTAGGCAGAAGGAGGCGTGCCCAGTATGCTTTGGCCTTGGCAAAGAGGCAAGGCATAGCATATACACTGGCTCAGTAGGTACCCTGGAAATGATACCTCTCTTTGACTCGCGCATATAGTAAAAGGGATGCCTAACTTGACACTACCTGTTTTCAAACATGTATAGGGAGTGTACTATGTGCATCCAACATAGGCAGCCCTGCAGCACCACCTGAGGCATGATTGCCATGTTTTAAGCAATATAAAGCATTGCTAAACAGCTTTTACCACTATTTAGTATATGTAAACAAAATTGCACACACTAAGTAGCACAACTTTGGGCAATGTTGAGCAATATTGGGCAACGTTCAGCAATGTTGGTTAATGTTGAGCAATGTTGGGCAAGTTTGTTCAAAGTTGGGCATAGTTGAGCAAAAGTAGGTAAACATGGTCATATTTGCTTTACTGTTCCTTAAGCATTCTGGTCTGCCCAGTATGAAAATTTGAAGTAGTGACAGTCCTCGAACCCATGATATTGTGCACTATAGTCACAGTACTGAACCACTAAACCATGACAGTATTTCACTGGTCAGCCTGTATGAAGAAATGTTGATAAGTCTATGCAAAGTGTCTCATGGAAACCTCGCAGGCACAGCATAATCCCTGTAGAGTTATGACACAAAGGTGAGCCCTGCAGTAAAAATACAACTTGATTTACAACACACATATAATAGTATAAATGTTAATATTGGGCGTGTTCACACACGTCAACAAATGTAGTGGACTTCACACAGCAACATACTGAAAGGTCACACTGGGCATGCTCATACACGTGAATAAATGAGGCAAATGTCAGGCAACAACATACTGAAAGGCCAAACTGGGCATGCTCACACACTTAGGCCATGTCTGAGTACAGCAGTGGGCCACACATATCTGGCAGTTGCATGTGTTAACCCAGGAACCTCTCACAATTCACCAATCCTGACTTGTGCACACAGTGATATGACAACAGACACACATATAATATAGTGGAACCCTGTCATAATCAAATATGTACTACAGATACTTAGGATGTTCATAGAAAGTTGAAAAGCAAAGAAAATAAAAAACCCGAAATCAGTATCATCAATAAAGAATGTGCACTCCAAACACTATCCAATCCAGGTCATGGAAAGATTATCTGCGAAGGAGTTCATACAGAACCATGACACTTCCTTCAGCTATGTCATAAATAGCAATGTACACTCATATATGTCCTGAGTCAGGGCCAACTGTAAATGACTGACAATGCCAACATCCTGTCAGACAGGCCCATACATACATAGCCACCTTCCACTGACAAAAGGCCCTATCATCATACCAGGAGATATCACATGTAGAATGGGTAAACAGCTCCTTCCAAAGCTGACAACATGGCATCAATTGGATTTCATTGTGCCCCTATATGTGTCATAAGTGAACTGCAGAACAAACAGACCCTGCACCTGAACAGTCTGTTGAGCCTCACCCTCTCTACAGGATATCAAACTGTTGAATGGGTTACAGCAACATATGGCACACTACACAAGTGTTGGTGCACAACAGACCATGGGAACTATAGTCTTATAAGCCGATGAAGTCTGATCTGCAAGGCCATGAAGTCCATCATGATTGAAGTCAGAAACAGAGCTATTGGAAGCCTATAAACACACAACCCTACCAACTTTGGTCTGGTCATGGGCAGATCATGTTTCCCAAACCTGCTAGACTGTTTGCAAGGCAGCCACCCAGGACATACATCAATGAAATGAGCTAAACATGTCCCACATACACTTTGAATAGGCCTTTTCCAGCATCCCAGACACATGTCGTATCCACAAAATCAACAACCTGTGCATAAATATGTATTGTCAACAGATGGATTGGCAACTGGGAAAGAATTGTGGAGTCCTGTTCAAGCTGGTAACACCTGCTGTCCCCCATGGCTCAGACTTGGGATTGCATAAAACTAAGTGCACACACATTACCATATCTAGTCTGATGATGTCAGCATCCCACAAATATAGCAGTGGAAATGAAAGCTCCCAATAAAGCATGTAACGCATCATGTTAATGCGTATTTCTCCAGTATCATAACATAGTTAGGTAGGTTTGAATCCTGCAATTGCTGAGTGTGTATGTGGAGGTATGTGCCTGTGTGATTTCCTTTGAGAGTATTTCCCTTTTTGGAGACTAGGAAAACACCTTAAAAGTGTTCTATTCCTGTTTGGCAAGTGTGACGATGTCAGCATCCTACAAATATAGCAGTGGAAATGAAAGCTCACAGTAAAGCATATAGTGCGCCGTGTTAATGTGTATCTCTCTAGTATCATAACATAGTTAGGTAGGGGCTTGAATCCTACAATTGCTGAGTGTGTGTATGTTTCTGTGTGATTTCCTTTGAGAGTATTGCCCTTTTTGGAGACTAGGAAAACACCTTAAAAGTGTTCTATTCCTGTTTGGCAAGTCTGATGATGTCAGCATCCTACAAATATAGCATTGGAAATGAAAGCTCACAGTAAAGCATATAGCGTGTCGTGTTAATGCGTATTTCTCTAGTATCATAGCATAGTTAGGTAGGGGTTTGAATCCTGCCATTGCTGAATATGTGTGTGTGATACTGTTGGTCAATGTGTTGTGGGTTTAGCTTTTACTACTGTATGACATATCAGTATAATGATAGTATGTGCATTGCACACTTCAGGTATCTGTGTGGCAAATACATATATGTACATGTGACCTCAATTAGTTCATAGGTGTGAAGCCTGCTTTCTACATGACTACATCTGTTACCTATGACAGATTGTGCGTCTGCTTATCAGATCTTTGGTCACATATGTATGTTTGTGACAAGGCCAGCCACTGTAGTGATATGTGGCCTAGGTCATATGTCACACACACCCATGACAGTTTCTATAGAATAGTGTGAGTGAGGGTTCATGCCTTGGGTATATTTCAGACATGTTCAAACACAACAAAGTCTGTCAATATTGGATATTCATTATAGGTGTACAACAACTTTGTGGATATGCATACAGACCCCTTATTGGTTATGTGATACACCAAGGGACTTCAGAATACCTATGGAAATGTGAATACCAAAGGACAGATGACATAACACTTGGCTGTATGTACACATTGGTACCCGTTCTACATGTTTGGGACTACTACCTATGTGGTACTGTCGGGATACTATGTTTATTAAATGTGGATGACTATGCTGTATTTGGCCTACAGCTTTACAGCATGGGTTGGACAACAGGTATCTGTTTGTATGATACCCTTGTGGAGGATAAGTGTCTCATCCGGAGAATGCATTGTAGGCCACTGTATGCATTTCCAGATGTGGACGGACATATCCTTAGTGTGTTTGCTTGTACCTAAGAGGGCTATATGCCAAACAGGAGTGGTCCCAGGAATGGGTGGAGGTCAATACCACTGGTTACTGGTATAGTATAGTACCGGACAGATCCAAATGTTACTGAGTTTCCTACATCTGTGTGTCAGTTGTCAAGACATCATCTAACGATTGGTTATAGTCAGGCTGTTGAGGTTGTGTATACTACCAGAATGCAAACCAATGACAGATAGTAACAGTATCACCCACAGCATAGTGTCAAACCATGTCATACACACATGTGTACCCAAGTTAAAACATATGTGTATTAAAATGCATACTGGCCACCAATAGAAAAAATGAAGTCTTGACACTGTGTAATACAGGGCATGTCACCCTTCCCATGTGTCCACTATGCACGTACATGCAGACAGTGCACCTCCACCATGTTCACAAATGTACACCTGCAAATCTGTACTGCACACATCACACACATACTGTCCACTCACCAACACATGCTGCCAAAACTACACACATCAGCCAAGTGGCACATGGGCGGACAATACATTTTTGGAATTAACACTGTTGTAAACAATACTACATTGATAATCATATCTTTAATGCATCATGCCTGCTCAGATATACCTACAGGGATATCATTACACTGTACTGTTGACAACGTGCTAACATTGCTACACTGCTATAAAGCCACCCTGTGCATCAGCACCATGTTAGCCTGTTCCTGCATCAATGTTACAGATGACAGGAGGTGGCACAGTTTCATCATATGCACAGGGTGTGTTGTTGGTTTTCCAGAGCCCGACATTGACCCATCCAATCGACATGTATGTGTGTGTGTGTGTGTGTGTGTGTGTGTGTGTGTGTGTGTGTGTGTGTGTGTGTGTGTGTGTGTGTGGAACAACATTACAGCATGGGTCAATGTTGATGTAATGTGTGTGTGTATGTGTTAGCCCTAGGTGTTTGGATTATGTGTGTGTGTCTGCATGCACACAGTTCCACCATGTGGCTGCCCTATATGGGAGGTTGTGGGACAGCCACAGATTGTACCTGCCAGGCTGTACAGATCACGGTCTCTGGCCACGGACACAGTACCTGTACCTGGCAGGGGTGCAACGGACAGTATCGGGTACTAAGCCAGACTGGGTACTATCATCAGAGGCAGAGGGATGTTGACTGGACCCATGTCCCTGCTGGGACTGGCCAGAGCCACGTGCACGTGGTCTTCTATGATGGTCTATTGACAGCCCTGCTCCAACATTGCTGGAGCTGGTACTGCCACTACAGGAGCGGCTGTGACGTGTGTCGTCCACGACGACTGCCAGCCAATGATGTTGCTGGCATACATCCACGTCGACATCTCAGCCATCCTGCACTGTCCTGGCACATGGACATTACATTGCAGAGGACATCTAATGTCTCCCCCAATGTCTATCAATGACCTTGGTGTAGTGACGCACTGCACCGGCAAGGTCACGGATACTGTCATTGATAGCGGTGTTATGGGCCCTCTGCGCCCTCAGTCCCTGTCTGGTATACCGTTCCATACGTGCCTGTGCCTGCATTACAGCCCAAAACATACCTGAGGTTGTAAGACCTGTGGGGGCACATCTGCCAGGGGCATTATGACCAGCAGTGCTCCCATGAGAACTCCTGGACATCCGCCTATGTAGTACCATTCCAGGAATCTGGGTATGGCTGCTGTGAGGGGATGCATGTGCCATAGATACCACACTATCCTGGTCAATGCCTACTGTATGCTGTCCCTCAGCTAAAGCCATTGGTGATGAGGGATGTATTGGCAGTATGAATGTGCGCATAGATGGTGTGGAAAGCTATGTACTGTCGATTGGCGGACCAATGACAGACCCTGTCAAACCTGCCTGTGCCACAATGCATGTTTCATCATCTCCACTATTTGTGGCAGTGTCTTCAGATTCCCTGCTGCACTCAACCAACACAACCTCAGCACCTGTGAGAGGGAGACAGGAAACACACTTTACAATCTGTACATGATGTTAGCACACATGCACACATGAACACATGCACACATGCACACATGCACACATGAGCACATGCACACATGCACACATGAACACATGAACACATGAACACATGAACACATGCACACATGCACACATGCACAAATGCACACATGAACACATGCACACATGAACACATGAACACCTGAACACATGCACATATGAACACTTGAACACAGATACACTACTCACTAAAGTAGACACACACACACACACACACACACACACACACACGCACACACCAACAGCAATCCAGAACATACCCATTAGTGGTAGATGGTGGAGTACAGTATCACAAGCCAAAGAGTCCTATCACACGTGTCAGCATGCAAGATGTGTGTTGCTGAACAGCTTGCAGTGCGAGTGTAGAGAGTCCTTGTTAATAACAGTATACATGTGTTTGATGCATGTGTGTTGTTCAATGATTGGCCTCACCCTGAAACACAATGTGTACATGGACACAACATTGTTGTGCAAGTATTAAATGCTTTTCAATGTCCTGTGCACCATCACTCACAGGTATACATACCATGGCTGGATGCACACAACTGTCAGGTGTATAGCAATGAATGCTATGTGTTGTACTGTAGTTACTGTAACTGGATGTAGTGTAGTACCATGAGCCATCATCAGGCAGCATCATGTGGTCACTCAAGGCCACTAATGTGTGCCACACTAGCAACTATCTTGCTGTACCTGACCTGCAGCACTGTGGCTACAGTAACCATTTCACAGGCAGTTGTTACATGGGTATGTAAGGTGTTCAATAGGGAGTATTCCCTAACATGAATGTGTTGTTTGTTGAAGAGTTTTGCACTGCCCCATGATAGGCCTCTACCCCTCAGGTATAGTATGTGTGCTGTGTGGATGACATTTGGGATACTGGAGTCTGACCTTACAGCAGGTGTCTAAATACACCATGTGTATCATATTAACACGTACTGCATATGACAAGGTGGTGTATGTTGTGTGCATGTGTATTGACTCTGCCTATACAATGTCCACTACAGTGTACCACAATTGTTTGGGATGCTCTGTGTATAGCATGTGTTTGAGGCAGCTATTCATGTTACTGGGATGTGCATAGTCCCACAGAAAACTTGCAGAGCATGCATTATGTGTAGGTGTTTTACATGTGTATATGGCCTACAACTCACCTATGACATGCACATGTTATTTGCCATATTAAATGTAGAACACTCACCAGCATGGGTCTGCTGTCTTGCTGTCACACCAGAGGGGCCTACAAGGATATGAGACAGTTTGTCAGTGTCAACAACTGTGGCATTGCTGCTGTGAGTTTGCAATTTTACAGTAGTACAATGGTTGACAGTCACAGGCATACAGATTATGTTCCAAATTATGAGTATTGCACAACACCAGGCTCCACATCTTCCATATAGACAGTACACATCTGACATATGCATGTTCTAACAATTGAGCTAACAGTAGTCTACAGATATGGCATGTTACCTGCACGCTCCGAGTCAACTTGCTGGGTGACTCCAGCCTCCATGATGACACATGTCTGTTGTCGTGGTTGTCCAGGAGCCACCACGCTGAGTAGCAGCTCTTCCACTCTGGTGAGGGGCGGATGTGATGCTGCACCACCAGCTGTGGCAAGCTGTTGTCTGTGGACATCGGAGGTATGCTGCCGGACATGTCTGATTAAATCACTGCAGTGATGGCGTACCTGTTCATAAGTTCGGTTATGCATGCCTAAGTCATTAACCCGACGGACAACATCTTGTCACAGTGCAGTGCACTCATGCTAGTCCTGGCTGGTTCTGGAGAACAGCAGGGTGTGATGTCATAATAGGGTGAATATAATTATTTCCTCCTCTTCAGGGGAATCCGCAGGGTTGTGATGATGAGACATGTCCCTGGAAGACAATAAAACAATTATTATGAGCAAGTCTTGTGGCACACTTAACATTCTAAAGTACAGATATCAGTGAAATGCCATATATAGCAACCTATTGGCTGTCAGTAGATACACACTTTTAATACCATACATCAGTGCTCAGCCCACAACTGCCTGACAGTGCCTGGCACGTTCTATATATTAAACCATGTTCTGCACAGCAACAAAGTGAAACCAGTATGTAAGACTATACAACAGCACATAGCACACTGTATGTGATACAATGCACCACCTAGCCACAGGAGGTATATATGAAGCTAATGCATACAGAAATATGTCATCCATTGAAATGATTGTAAAGTACAGTTACAGTACTACCAGTACACCACACTACTTGTTGATAGCAAACCCCTAAGTAACATATGTGCGCATTCATCAATATAGGTGGCATACTGCTGTACTACACTATACATGTTGCTAGATATGCACTTATATCCTGTAACACACATATGACTGAGGCCATGTTACAGGCATACCCACACACACATCAGACATACCTACAAGACACAAAGGTATGGCAACCCAGATGAGCTTTACCTGTGTACCATACAGTACTGTGTGTCAGCACTTACAAAACCTTAAGCCTGAGGTATGCAATGTGTGAGGACTACAGGTAACAAACAAAACAGTGTTTACAAGCAATGTGGATATACACCATACTGTGCTGTTTAGGCCTACAGCTTCAGTACTACAGTTCATATGGGATTTGTATTCACTAGTGTTAACAATCAATAAGCATACATGTACTGCTTTAGCCTACAATGGCACACTCCAGTCAACACCATGGGACTATGTCACACCATATATCATACTGCTTCTCCTGCCTAGAATAGCATACATATCTTTTGCAGGGATCAGAGCTAGTACACTACATACCATGATATAAACAGTTTCCCACTAGGCTATCACACATATACACAACGTTGACACATTCACCTACACATTCACCATCACACTCAGTCAACCTCACATAGCAATTAATGCAACATGTACATGTGTGTATCGGGTCCTAGGTAGCTCATAGGCTATTAGGCATAGAGCCTATAGAAGCCTAGCCATACGGTACCCTGCCCTTCAACACCCATGTAATTTAAGTTCATGTGCCCTTGTCATGCACAGCCACAGAGGTGATTCCCAGGTTGTATTTCCTATCTCACATCCATTCATCATGATTATTCATGACGACTGCTAATGAGGACCTTTCTTTGCTATTGCTAGGTAGCTAGTTCCAGAGTATGGTATGTGTCTGAGATGAGAATGTACCACTCCAGCATGTTCTGCTTTTTGACGTTACAAGGTTTAGATCAGTACAGTGTGTAGCTTGTAGGGATTTTGATCTGTTTACATGGAGCATGTCCAAAACCTGTGGGTTTGGCATAGTGTCTTATGTTAGGCAGAGGTTGGCTCTGGGTAGGTGGTATGCGACACAGTGTAGCTGTGGTTTTGGAAGACAGTCTGCATAGGGCATCTGTTTAAGTCTGGTAATACTCTTTGTGGCGTTTGTGTCTGGCTTCTACAGTTGCTGTAGATGTCTTCTGAGGTACATACCAAAAGGCCCATTGTACTCTATGATGGGTTTTATGACTGATGAGTAGAGTGGAACACTGACCTCTCATTTTATGGATGACACACCTTTTGTGATGACATGTGGGCCGTACACAGTTTACATGACTAGTGTGGCACTGTGATTATCAAAAGGGACACTAATGTCCACGTGTGTCCCGTGGTTTCTTATCACACTTTTGGTGTTGAGTAGACTACCACCTATGTGGTAGTTCATGGGTACAGGGTTTCTAACAAAAGGGATGGCAATACATTTACAACATTGAGCTTGAGCGTACATATAAACATCCATTGGTGTACATATAGATTTACATGTAGGCACATATACAGTCCACCATTCATGGTGGGAATATCAATTATGCAAGGGTTGAGAGAGATACAGTTATGCAATAATTTTGCACAGTCTTGTGCAGAATGCATTGAGGGTATTCTCAGGCCATGTATCTTTAGCAGGACTCCTTGTCTGGAAGACTATAAACTTAGCAAATCATACCCACAGCGTTTAAACACCACATGTCATATACCAGCACTGTATGCTGTCTTGTTTGCCACACACTACAACCTACATGAAAATATGCACATAACAACCTTCACCAACATATATATGTCCACCCTTCACAAACAGTTGCAGTATGTACCTTGCTCTATGCACATGTTCAGATGCTAACATATCTGACACATAAATATCTCTACATATGTGTGTGCTATACACACACAAGGTACACACTGTTGTACGTCCGTAGACCTCACGGATGACCTGTTGGGCCTTGCTACAACATGAACAGTTGTCACATGTGTGCATAACAGTAATATTACAGGGAGTATTTATAGCTGCTAATGCTACATTACTATACTAGCCTGGTACAGCAGTTGCCAATGCTAGGCTACACATTATATGACTATCATGCATGTGTTACTCTGTCACATCCAGGTTTGTATAGCTGTTTGCACTACTCCCCCAGACAGCCATTATACACAGTACTGTACAGAACATAGATGACATGATCAGATGTTTGACATTAAATGCCGAGCTACATATGTCACAGTTATGTCCCACTGCACACAGCTACACACTAATTTGTCCATGGCAGTAGTCATGCATGGCATCAGTGCATACATACCTACTGCTGCCACATATGCATGTTTCAAAGTATTTACAGTACTCTGCATAAACATCTACTACTTGCATATCTGTTACATACCTGTTTGTCACTTTCAGGTCCGTCTGTGTATGTTTTGACAATTTTTTTTTTGGTGTTACTTAAGTAAAGATTGCTTTTACTTAATTCCTTTTGGTTATTAATTAAGTTTTTCTTTTTACTTAATTAATATATTTGTTTGCTAATTCACTCAAGTCTTTTTACTTAATTAAACTTTTGTGTTAAGTAATAACTAATTTTTAACTACTCCCCAAGTTCAGTGATGCTTTATCATGTGCAATGTAATGATTGCATGTGGGGATAGCAAGTACAGTCTGCTTTTATAGGTATCTGCACATGTGCATGTGATGACCTCTGCACCAATTGGTGCCCAGCATTTGGTAAATGCATACAGCCTGCTGTGTGGTAATTTCAGTACTCACTGTCATAGTAACCCGATGCTATAAATTGCTAAGTTTTGTAGGCATAGCCCTTTCAGATTTCCAGAGTGGGCCCCATGCTTGTTTGCTGTGGACACTGTTGTTTAAGTCAGAAGGTTGGTATACTTCTTATATCTGAAGCTAGAGGTGTAGACAGTGATGTACATGTTGTCCTCAGACCTGACTGCTGCCACTTCCAGTACAGAGCTATCAATGTAGAGTTTAACTCACCCCTAGAAATGCTTACACAAGATATATGTGAGTATGTAGTTTCTTTTCTTCTTATGTAATTAACTGCCATACAAAAGTAGTTATTGAGAAGTATTCTTTTGACACATGAACTGTTTGTGGACTGTTATGCTGTGCAGATTGATGTACTCACTTCTGCAGGGTTTGTGTATTTTTATTGTTGACATTAGCACAGGAGTCTCAGGTAAACTGGACAATTCCACTACTGAGTATGCCTACCTACATCCTTGGTTGACCCTAAACACACGTATATTTATAATATGGGGGGTGCAGACATACGGAGAGCATTACATCTTATTGTGTGAGTGTTATCTTACTGGACTTAATGGATTGGTGTGTACCTGTTAGTTTATCAAGGCAGGTGGTCTGTCTGCATAGTTCCCAACTGTGAACCTATCCAGATGGTAGCCAGATGTTAGCCTGTTAGTCTTTGTCTCTGCAACCCACAGGTGTTTTCAGCACTGGTACAATGGCATTGTTACAGTCAGTTGCTACCAGTACATGGCTACATCCTTTGGTATTTCTGTGTTGTACCCCTACATAAGGGTATGCTTGTGGAAGTCCTCACAAAGCTATTTGCAGAGTGTGTAACAGTAGATAAGCTGATATGCCTGTGTGTTTGTGCATCTGCCAGGCCTATGAAACACTCAGATACATATTTGCTTGGAGTCAGGAATAGGTAGTTAAAAGTGAAGTACACCTTCCAACTAATAGAGACAGTAAGTGTAGACTTGAGTGAAGCAGTGCATATGGATTAGTACTCCTTTTATGAAGTACAAGCAGTGTCTACTGTTATTATTGTGATTATTCATTGTGTAACACACCACCTCTCTGACTAACATCAGTACTTTTCAGAGGGATTCAGAGGGACACAGCTAAAATATGTTTCACAATCAGGAAGTATGGCCTCTTCCCTAATCAGATATGCCAATGTTTGTCCTGCTATGATACTGTGTGGGGGTTGTAAAGTGCCTCTATAACATTATTTGCTGCTAGAATGGCTGCTTCTCTTATCACAGTCATGTAATGCAATTCCACAACAATTGTTGGTAAAGATCCACAGAACAAGCTTTGTGTTATGGCCTTCCTATTTTTCCTTTACATTCACTCATTGTATTGCATGATATATTTATTTCAGCACCACGTTATTGTATATCTGCTATGGCTTAGAGGTACTTCAAGCAGTCGAGTGTGTCCAAGGTCTGAGATTCGAGACTGACAGAGGTGTTTTATTTTGCTGCTGAGCAGAACAAGGGCCCTGACATACAGAGTGATTAAGGCACTTTTAAGCAGTTGTAAGTGGGTTTGCGTGAGTTTGCGCGACGCTTAGCGATGCTAAGCTTAGCGCACACATGAGCACACTCGCTCAAACCCGCTAACTACTGCTTAAAAGTGCTTACTCCCGCTAACCCCCGCACTAATTTCTTTGAAAGAAAAGAAAATGGGGAGATAGGAACGTGGTGAAAAAGGGGGCACAAAGAGGGAAAGCCAATGCGGAAACCAGCTTGGGATGTGCAGGACAGGTGTAGGGAAGGTCCATAGCTGCCCATTTCTTTACCAGCAACAGCTGTGCATATGTTACAAATTTGGAGTGAAATTTGAAACCTTCCACCCCTGAGAGAGGGGTAAGGACAACAAAGTATGTTGTACTGCCAATTCTAAATATCAGTTTGGATGTCCAGCGGCCACGTGTGTGAAATGGGCAGCTATGTATGGGGCGTAATTTTTTGTGGGAACAGATTGCCCTTTTTTTTTTTTTTTTTTTTTCAGGTGAGATTGGAATGTGAGGTGGAGTATTTGTGGAGGTAGGTTGGGGAGGTAAACAGACAAGACAAACAAGATGCATACAGGGGCGGAGTATGACAAATGGGGTGGATGAACACAGTTGATGGAGACAGATGTTTGGAAATCGCAAGCCTGTGAGCCCACAGATCGTAACAGTGGGAATGAGATCCCCACCCATGGGCAGTCACCACTGCACCTTCACAGCCTCGAGGGTGGCTGTGCTTGGGGCTGCGTAGGAGGGGCAGGCTCACCCATGAGTCGTGCCACTCTCGCCTCGAGCAGGCATAGGGGATCAGCGACTAAATGCTGGATCTCCCTACATACCACAACCCGGACTCTTCGGAGGGTGACAGGTGGCCCTTCTCCACCCACGCTTGCAGGGGGGGATGAGCCCCATCCCCTGCAGTGCTTCCACCTGAAGGTGGCACAGGACCAATGGAGGAGGGTAGCCTGGGCTGGGCACCAGACCTGCTGGTGCCAGGTGCAATCGCCAGCTGAGGAGGGACAGGTGGGTCCACTGGGACCGGCCTTCCCATACGTTCTGTGATTAGGTGTGTTTAATTACAACATAGACAACAGCATTCCAAATTAGTTGTAACAGCATGCAGTAATATTCCCATTAACCCAACACACCAGGGTTCCAACAGTTGATCAGCAAGCATAACACATGCATATATTGAACGACAGTGGACATTACAACAGCATGCAGAGATGATTGGTGGCAACAGGCCACCAATATTGTGGTGTTTGAACAGGGAACATGTATCAAAGTAAATGCAGATATTTATAGAACAATAGGACATATGTCCCAACAAATGTTTTGAGATTACACATACTCATTGAGGTGTGGAATTGCATTGTTTATGTACATAGAGTAGGGTGTAAAAGAAACCTCCATTAACATCTTATAAGTACTTTTACTCTACACTACATTCCTATTGACTGCAGGTGTATATCCCCTACATGTATTATTACACTAGGCAACATGCATTAGATTGTGTAATGGGTTTGGCTAGTTTATTATATACCTGACCTATATCTGACATACTAACTGTCCAAGATGCAGATGTTACTGCTACATAGTTATATATTTTATTTATATTTATGTATCTACATATCTGGATGTGTTCACATGACATTTTCAGTTAAATTTCTACAGAACCCTACATTTCATGTAGCACACTCACATTTCTGAGGAACACATTGACAAGCTACTCGTGTGCCAGATTTACCTATGCATGCCAGCCATTTACCGACTGTTGAGTACTGTATATATGCTTCACAGCTACTGGCACTTCCTTCATCCACTTTATATGGGACTGCCCAACTGTTGGTTGACAGCACTTAATACAACTGTACTATTTATTTAATGCAAGGGTACAACAACATTTCAAAGAAAGTGACACAGACACACTCCAAGTATTATACCTTTATTAATTACATTACACACTTTTTTACAGGCTCTCTCCTTTATTTGATATTACAGTGCATATGGAAGACCTATTCAAGACATATTATACCTTTATTGATAGGTTACAACACTCTTTTTCATGCTCGCTCACTTATTTTATATGACAGTACATGCAGAGATAGTATTCCAGACTTATTTTACCTTTATTAATGGGTTACTACACTCTATTTCTGGCTCTCTGACTTATTTTATATAAGAGTACATACAGAGAAATTATTCAGGGCATTTTATAGCTGTATTATTGGGCTACAACACTTTTTTCAGGCTCTCTCTCATATTTTATATAACAATACATGCAGAATAATTACTAACCTGCCTGGTGGCGCAGCCTTAGCAGCATATTTGCATAGGCTTGCTGATTCGCAGCATGGACACCTGCAGCTGTGAAGTAAATGAAGGGATATTGAGACATACCTATCCATTATATAGACTATATTAGCATGTCTTACATACTACATTCCATGGCTACCTACTCAGTAGTGGGGCATCTTGCATATGACGGGCCTCCTGTATCCATTGGTTCAGTAGATCCTGCTTCCATCTCTTCAGGTCTGCATGGTGGTGACGGACCTGCTCACCAGTCCGAGGGATGCCTGTGGCACTGGTGAGATCATGAGCTAACCGGTTCCAAGCCTCTGCCTTATACTCCGTCCCTTGGAACTGGCCCTGCAGGAGTCGAGACTCATGATGGTGGACAAGGAGCCAAACCATGTATTTTGACTCCTCGATGCCCCAGCGTTGCGCTTGAAAGCGAGTACCCTCTCCAGCACCAGACATTCTAACTGCAGATGGGAGCTACAATCTGTTATGGCGAGTATTCCCGCTTATGGAGCTTAAATATGCCGCATTTCCCGCACTTTTTTGTGATTGGCCATTTTTGAAAATTCTCGGTTGACTGCAGACCTGCTTAGCAATGGTTAATATACCATTTATAAGTATATGTATGTTAACAGTGGATGTTTATCCTAAGCTGTCATGGCTTAGTGGTTCAGTACTTTGATTATGGTGCACAGTGTCCCGGGTTCGAACCTTGTCATTGCTTTTTATTTTACTACTGTCCAGACAGGCTAGGGGGTGTGGCTGTGTTTAGGCAACTTTGCTCTACTTGCTCCACGTTGCTCCACATTGCCCTACGGTGCACAGGTTAACTTATTGCGCTGGGTAAAGTGCTGCTTAGCTGTGGGCAACTAGTTTGTGCTGGGTAAAGCACTACTTAGCTGTGGGCAACTAGATTGCACTGGGTAAAGTGCTGCTTAGCTGTGGGCAACTAGATTGTGCTGGGTAAAGCGCTGCTTAGCTACGGGCATTTATATGTCAAGATCCTTCTTACATTTCTATATATACATTTTGTTCACA
Organism: Protopterus annectens; assembly: GCF_019279795.1. Classification (NCBI taxonomy): domain Eukaryota; kingdom Metazoa; phylum Chordata; order Ceratodontiformes; family Protopteridae; genus Protopterus; species Protopterus annectens. Next base: position 824,282,215 of record NC_056733.1, read on the forward strand.
TATACATAGGCCATTTCAATGCTTTTTAGTAATATTTTATTCATATATGTCAGAAATTATTTCATATGCTAATTTAAAACATAAAATAGAGAGGGGAGTGGTGGGTCTCAAACCGTGAATGCCTCCTCTTTGTGCAAAGGCTCTACCACTACGCTATTGCTATTTGGATTGATTTGCATAAACATTTGTTATTATACTCTTCAATGTCGACTTTGCTAACTGCAGCTAAGCTATGGGCACACCCGCGCAAACATGCACAAATACGGGCAGCTATATCGGGAATTATAAAAAAAAAAAGTTTTACATTTTATAACTCTACTGGGGGTTTCCAGTGTGAGGGAGTGTAGTGTTGGGTATGTTGACATTTGAGCGGACTCGCTCATGTGTGTTGACATTTCACAATTCAGACACTTGCAGGGGCGTGGACCTTAGGACTGCTCAGCAGTCAGACACGCCCCCGCCTTCCTGCACGGTCCGTGTTAGACTTGGAGTGGAGTCAGCGTGCCCTCATGAATATGCATGGCACGCTGATGTCATACCGTTCAACTGCAGTTTCCGAGTAAGACTTATTTAGTCTTACACGGAGGATTTGTGAATCCGGGGGAGTGTCACTAAGGTTAAAAATTTTAGTCTCTTGCACTGATTCTTCTCTTACTTCGTTTTTGCCTTGTTCCGCGTTCGTGCCTTGTTCTGCCCCTCTAAAAATATTTGCTTGCTCATTGTCTGGTGCTCTGAATTTACCAAGTTTTTTGAATGCGCTACAGTTTCTGTTACAAGAATATCAACACCATCTGCTTCATTTGCAGTATTATTAGCTACATTATTTGGTTTAACCAGTTTTGGAAACTCTGAATCATAAGTAATAGGATGGTTTCTCTTATTCCATCCATAATGATTTTGAGCCCAACTGTTGTTACCACCTCTATTTGCTGATGTCGAGGCCTTACTGGCCTATGATTGGTTAGGGTACTTCAGAGTCACAGCAATATTATTAGAGGGGTGAAATTTAAAGGCTTTAGAATTGTTTTGTTTAAAGTTCTTATTTAAATGAACTGCAGGCATAACATAAGCAGTATTATTAGAATATGCTATACAATCTCATTCTAGCTTTTTAATTTTACGTGCTGCCGCAGTTGTTTCATATCAATCAACAGTCATCAGCATTTGCTCATATTGGAATTTACCTTCACATGAACGAGAAATGCTTGACTGTAGTTCAACATCCCAATCTTCCAGTTGAATTCTCAGTGTACTAAGTATATCATTGTTCTTGAGCTGAGCTGAGCTGATAGATAAAAGTAATCACAGAGGCCAGCCATCTAGAAAGGGTTACTTTGGAAACTGGAAGGCCTTTCTTCCCTGCCGCATAAGATAGGAAGAGCTGCTCAGATTTCCTAGCTTGCTTGGTTCTATCCAGATAGTAATGGAGTTGATGATGAACATCCAGAAAATGCAGCTTTTGTTCCGCTCTGTTGGAGTAGTTGGGGAGGAAAACTGGAAGATTGATAGTCTGGTTTAGATTCTCCTCAGAAGAAACCTTGGGTAAAAAGGACGGTTTAGTCCTGAGGGACACTCTGTCTTTATGGAAAACTAGATAAGGTGAACGAATGCAAAGGGCCTGAAGTTCTGATACTCTTCTCGCAGATGTTATGGTGACTAGAAAAAGAGTTTTCCAAGATAGCAATTTCAAGGAGCAGGAAGCCGCAGGTTCAAAGGGGGGAAGAATCAAGGAAGTTAGAACCAAATTTAAGTCCCACTGCAGTGGGGGGTCCCTGATTGGGGGCTTAAGCAAAAAGATACCTTTAAGAAAGGTTTTACAAAGCTTATGGGACATGATACTGGAGTCCGAAAAGCCTGCATGAAAGTTCAAAATAGCCGCTAACTGTACTCTGATGGTGGAGGAAGAAGACCCTGAGTGAAACAATTTGGCTAGGAAGTCTAGGACTGATTGGATAGGGGCAGTAAAAGGATCTATATTTCTAGCTCCTGCCCAGAAGGAAAAACGCTTCCACTTGCTGGCATAAATCCTCCTGGTGGATGAATTTAAGGAAGCTATAAGTATGTCACGCACAGAATGGGAAATAAGGGGAAGCCTGGCTAGGGTTGGAATTGGAGCAACCAAGCTGTGAGGTTGAGAGATTGGAGGGAGTGGTGCAGCTGTCCTGACTGATGGGCCAAGAGATCTGGCACTAGGTCCAGATGCCAGGGCTGCCCCAAGAGGTAACGATGCAGGCACGGAATCCATATCTGACGAGGCCAGTAAGGAGCAATGAGGATCATGGTGGCTCTCACAGTGGTAGCTTTCTGAATCAATTGAGTGATTAATGGAAAGGGGGGAAAGGCATACAGAAGTCCCCAGGGCCAATCGTGGACTAGAGCGTCTCTGGGGGGGTGGCTAGGAAGAGGGAAGAGAGTGAAGAAGTCATGGCACTTGCTGTTTTGAGGTGTTGCAAAAAGGTCGCAGCAAGGTCGACCCCATCTCTGAAAATTTTTTTCCACTACTGCTTGTTTGAGAGACCACTCGTGTGGCATGAGAATGGCTCTGCTCAACCTGTCCGCTATGATGTTGGACTTCCCGGGGATGTGCATTGCTATCAGAAACCGCTGAGAGGAGATCACCCACTGCCAAAGTCTGAGAGCCTCTCAACATAAGGGATAGGACTTGGTTCTGCCCTGCTTGTTGATGTACCACACTACGAACATATTGTCCGTCTGAACTGCAATAGTCCCGATAGGAAGAGAGTCCTGAAGGGCTTGCAATGCTAAAAGTACTGCTCTCATCTCCAAGACATTTATGTGCAGGTGGCACTCGAAAGGTTGCCATGTGCCCTGGACCGTCCTGCCCTGAAAATGCCCCCCCCCACCCGATCAGGGAGGCATCCATTGTCACCGTGGTGACCGGGGGAGAAGGAACAAATGGTCTGCCCTGAAGGACTTGAGGGGAGACCATCCACCAAGAAAGGTGTTTCTTGCAAGACAGGGTTATTAAAATGTTGTGTGACATTGGAAGTGGTTGAAAGGACCACTGGGAAAAAAGCATCCATTGAAGGATCTGCATATGAAAGCGAGGTAGGGGAAGTAGAGTAATGGCTGCCGCCATGAGACCTAATACCTTCAGGACAAACCTGGCTTGGATTTTGTTGTTCTGAAGTAGGATGTGAACATGCCTGCGAATATCTAGAACTCTTTGCTAGGTTAGTTTTGCAGAAAGCCGGACTGTGTCCAAGGTAGCGCCTATGAAGGTAATAGACTGACAAGGCGACAAGGCAGACTTTTCGAAATTTATGGAGATACCTAGCCCTTTGCAAGTTTGAATGGTGTAATCTCTGGAGAGGAGAAGTTGACGCCTGGTGGTGGCAGTGAGGAGCCAATCGTCTAGGTATGGAAACACCTGGAATCCTTGACGCCTCAGATGAGCCGTAACCGCTGCCATGCATTTGGTGAACACTTAGGGGGCTGTAGTGAGACCAAAGGGCAGGGTTCTGAACTGATAGTGACTGGCTCCCAGCCGGAAGCGGAGAAACCTCCTGGAGCGCCTGTGCATCTTGATGTGGTAGTACACATCCTGAAGGTCTACTGAGCACATCCAATCATCCTGACCCAGAAAGGGTAGAATGGACTGTAGCGTGACCATCTGGAACTTTGTTCTTCTTACAGACTTGTTTAGTCTGCTGAGATCCAATACTGGTCTCCAGTCCCCTGTCTTTTTTGGTACCAAAAAGAACTTGGAGTAGATTCCGGATCCTTGTTGGTCTGCTGGGACTGTCTCTTTTTGTTAGCAGTTTTGATATTTCTAGTACTGCTTGTTCCCTTAGACTGGGTGGAATGTCTGGGAGGGGTCCTTTTGGCTGAGTTGGGGTGTGGATAAAAAGAATTTTGTAACCCTTGGATATGATCAACTGTACCCATTTGTCTTGGGTGAGTGAAAGCCAGGCTTCTGGGTACAGTGATAACCTTCCCCCGACTGCCTCCGAAGGCGGACAGTCGGGCAGCTTCTCAGGGATGCTGGAAAGGTTTGTCAGAAAGAGACTCTCTGCTACCCTGATTTTGCGGACCTCCTCTGCCCCTAGGGTGGCGTCTGTTATTGTTCCCCCCCTGCCTTTAGAGGGGAACTGACCTCTTGCATCAGGCATGACCTCTTGTGGTTTACGGAACCACATCTTCCCACCCTTCTGACCCTTAGGGGGTATGGTCTAGACGGGGTGGAAAAATGGACTCCCATGGCAGAGAGAGTCTTGCCTTCTTTCTCGCATCGGGTCAAAGTATCCTTCACCTGAGGTCCAAACAAAGCTGAACCGTCAAAGGGGGAATTAGTGAAGGATGCCTTAAAGGGATCTGCAAAGTTACAAAGCCGCATCCAGGCGTGACATCGTAAGGCCATGCCTGTGCCTGCAGCCCTACTCGCCCCATCGGCCACATAGGAAATAAGCCACATGGAGGAGTTGACAATGGAATTCAGGGTTGCCAGCTGGGAGTTTATTTTGTCCTGAGACCCCGCAGCTGTTGGATCCTGTAAGACCTCACCCACTTCTTTGAGCATGTCTCTTTGAAGGTGGGTGAAGTGGCACAGATAATTCAGCGACCGCATGACAAAGGTCGCTGAAGAAAACATCCGCTTGCCGTACCTATCCATAGTCCTAGACTCCTTGTTAGGAGGATGGACAGGTACTGAAGGATCAGCCAATTCCTTCTTAGTGGCTGCAGCCACCACCATGGCGTCAACCGGGACACCCTTGGCTAAAAACTGTTTGTCCGAAGGGGCTGTTATGAATTTGGAAGGCCTCCATGGGGTAGGTTCCATCGTATCAGGGGCCGTCCACACCTTCCACGCCACCACTTCCATGAGGGGGTCAAAGGGCGGAGACACCCAGGAGATGGAAGGGCGAGAGCCAAATGCCTCTAGGTAAACCGACTCGTCCTTGGAAGGATTAAGGGTAGACCAGTTCCCCCTCTGCTTCAGGATCTCAAGGATGTCTAAAAAGGAGACATCCTCAGAGGAGGACTGTGGGGACCCTTCCGACTCATCCAAGTCAGTATCCGATGTAATGGACTCAGGGGAGTCCACATGCTTCCTCTTACATTTCCTCTTCTGAGGGGGTTCCCCTGACGGATCAGGGGAAACCTCGGAAGAGGAGGATATTCCCAATGGAGAAACCTGAGGCGTTGGATCTCTACAGTCAGGAATGAGAGGGTGGGTAGAGACCGCAAGCAGGCACTACAGAGGGAGGAGCTGAGAGAGCTGACTGTGGAGCAGGCACAGGGGCCAGCACGCTCCTCATGACTTTGAAGGCACCCCTATCAGGCAGGGTAGAAGGTCCCCACTCCGAAGAGATAAGGACCCCTCCCGGCACCAAGAGGGACGGCTCCGAAGCCGATGTCGGGGCCGAACTTACCAGTGCCGAAGCTCCGAGAGGGAGAACGGGGTCGGACAAGGGTCCGATGCCACTCGCCCCCTCGGAGCCAATGAGGAAGTCCATGCGCCCGGATCCCTCCAAGGATGGGACCATGGAAGAGACCAGAGCCGATGACGGAGCCAAAAGGTGAAGTAACGGCTCCCACAAGCTCCAGCTCCGAACTCAGAGGAAGAGTCGGAGGAGGAATCGAAGATGGGGTGGGAATAGCCACTGTCTGTTGAGAAGGGCTATGGAGCATTTGGGCTAGTGCCTGAGACTTAAGAAGTCTACTAACCACCCTCTCGAGGTCATGGTCCAAGAGCCTGGAAGACCTGGAGGAATGGGTTCGATGGCTCCACTCTTAGAGTAAGGGAGACCTCGGAGCCGAGTGAACAGATTCTAAGGAAGAAGACCTGGACCGTTTACGGCTAGCAGATGGCGCCAACACCACTATCAGTGCCAACTGAGTCCTAGAATCATTGGCTCCAGCTCGAGATGATGTAGAAGCCTGAATTTGAGGAACGTCGACTCCAGCCGGAGCCGATGAGGAAGACTGTGTCTTGGAAACATCGGCTCCAGCTGGAGCCGATGTAACAGCAGTCAGAGCACCACCAGTCGAAGGCTCTGAACTCGGAGCCGACGGCTTAGATGGCTTCGAAGGCTTCCCCGACGATGACTTGGTCAGGGAACCTTCAGGCTTTAACAAGCCCCTCAAAATTAACTTATTTCTGCGTTCCTGCAGGACTCTTGGACTGAACGCATGACAGACCGAACAAGAGTCCTGCAGGTGCAGAGGGCCCAGGCAATAAACACAAGAAGTGTGACCGTCTGTCAGTGACATTTTCTGACAGCACAAGTCACACTTCTTGAAGCCTGAGACCCTGGTGTCTTTAGACATCCTAAAAAGTACAAAAAATATGCACACACACACACACACACACACACACACAGACATCCTTTAAAACAAGCTAAGTCAGTCACACAAAAATTAAACTGACAAGTTAAAGAAAGCAGAATAGGCCCAAAGGCCTAACCTTATAACCAAAAGGGGGTTAGGATAAGGATTAAAAGGGACCGGAAGGGAGACTAGCTATGAAGGGAAGCTAATGGGATGGTCGCTAACTAAAAACGAACTGAAAATCTGACTAAAAGGTAGAAATTTAAGAATTATAATATCTAACCTGTAGAGCCGGTAATAAACGCACCTCGCAGCTGTAAGCGGCAAACGAGATCTGGGTAGTTAGCGCCTAGCATTGTGGGACATAGGGTAGCCTCGAGCCGGTATAAATAGCTCTCGAGCTTTAGTATAGGTCGAGTCAGAGCCGAGGGTCGGCTCTGAACCCATCCAGCAAGAATGAAGGCGAGATTGACAACTTAACATTGGATGTTTTACTATGATTACAGTGGATGTTGTGTCCCTATTCACATCTATACCTATTGAAATGGGGATTGAATATAGTAGAGAATTTTTAGGAATGTTTGGAACCATGTCAATGGACCAAATTCATGTTGTTTGTACATTGCTAGATTTAGTTTTATGTAATAATTTCTTTATGTTTGAAGATAAATACTCCAAACAAAAGAAGGGTGTAGCAATGGGGGCCAGTGTTGTCCCTGCATTTGCAAACCTAGTATTAGGATGGTGGGAGCGTAAAATATTACCTACAATGTCAGGGTACAAGAATGTATTATTTTATAACAGGTTTGTTGATGACCTATGTTTTATTGTTAAAGGCGATGTTGATGTAAATATGTTTTTGGAATGCCTTAATAAGACATCTGATTTTTTTTAAATTTACTCTAGTTATCTCAGGATATGAGATATATTTTCTGGACTTTCAGTTAAAGTGGGAGTCTTCAGTTAAGTGTTTTAGTAGTAATATATTTAGGAAAAGTACCTTCTCTAAAAGCTGAAAGACACAACAACAACAACCTTCTCTAACAATTATTTGCATTGGTCAAGCAATCATCCAAATTATATGAAGCGGAATATTCCAAGAGGATAATTAATTAGAGAATCACAGATGATTAGTGATGATATTAAGTTTAGAGAAGAGGTCCAATTTATTACTAAGTTATTTATAGATAGAGGATATCCAGCTGATTTACTTGAAAATATAGCAGTAGAGATTACTACTAAAAGAAATATTAATTTTTCACCTATTTTGAAAGTAGGTTTTCAAGCAAAATCTAAAGAAATTTCTAATATCATTGAGCTTCCACATTATTGTTTGGAGATGTCAGTTGATAGTGTAGGCATTAAAAATATAATAAAGCATAATTGGAGAATTATTAGCAGCTATAAAGAAATAGGACAGGTGTTAGGTAATACCCCACTTTTTGTGAACACTAAAGTTAGCAGTATCAAACAACTTTTAGATAGAGGAAATAGTGTGTAAATTTTAATATTAATAATAATATTACAAGCATGAAGTTATGGGAAAGAGTAGTGGAAGTTAGGTTAAGAAGGGAGGTGATGATTAGTGATCAGCAGTATGGTTTCATGCCAGGAAAGAGCACTACAGATGCGATGTTTGCTCTGAGAGTGTTGATGGAGTACAGAGAAGGTCAGAAGGAGTTGCATTGTGTCTTTGTGGATTTAGAGAAAGCATATGACAGGGTGCCTAGAGAGGAGTTGTGGTATTGTATGAGGAAGTTGGGAGTGTCAGAGAAGTATGTAAGAGTGGTACAGGATATGTACGAGGGTAGTGTGACAGCGGTGAGGTCTGCGGTGGGAGTGACAGATGCGTTTAAGGTGGAGGTGGGATTACATCAAGGATCAGCTCTGAGCCCTTTCTTATTTGTAATGGTGATGGACAGGTTGACAGACGAGATCAGACAGGAGTCTCCGTGGACTATAATGTTTGCAGATGACATTGTGATCTGTAGTGAGAGTAGGGAACAGGTGGAGGAGACCCTGGAGAGGTGGAGATATGCTCTAGAGAGAAGAGGAATGAAGGTCAGCAGGACTAAGACAGAATATATGTGTGTGAATGAGAGGGGGGATAGAGGAATGGTGAGTATGCAGGGAGTAGAGGTGGAGAAGGTGAATGAGTTCAAGTACTTGGGATCAACAGTTCAGAGTAATGGTGAGTGTGAAAGAGAGGTGAAGAAGAGAGTCCAGGCAGGATGGAGTGGGTGGAGAAGAGTGTCAGGAGTGATTTGTGACAGATGAGTACCAGTAAAAGTGAAATGGAAGGTCTACAAGAGGGTAGTGAGACCAGCTATGTTATACGGGTTGGAGACAGTGGCATTGACAAAAAGGCAGGAGTCAGAGCTTGACGTGGCAGAGTTGAAGATGTTAAGATTTGCACTGGATGTGATGAGGATGGACAGGATTAGGAATAAGTATATTAGAGGGTCAGCCCAGGTTGGAAGGTTTGGAGACAAAGCCAGAGAGGCAAGATTACGTTGGTTTGGACATGTGCTGAGGAGGGATGCAGAGTATATTGGGAAAAAGATGCTAAGGATGAAGCTGGCAGGTAACAGGAAAGGAGGAAGGCCTAAGATAAGGTTTATGGATCTGGTGAGAGAGAACATGCATTTGGTTGGTATGACAGAGCAAGATGCAGAGGACAGGAAGAAATGGAAACAGTTGATCTGCTGTGGCGACCCCTAACGGGAGCAGCCGAAAGAAGAAGAAGAAATGACAGTAAAGGCATTTATAATAAGTGGAATTGTTGTACCAGTTGTAGGTATATTTTTGAAAGTTAATTTATAGTATTACCCCATTTAAATTTTATGATTTATTTTAAATCTAGGGATGGATGTGATTATGTAAGAGTGATTTATAATCTTACAACCTAGGTGGTGACGCACTGTTTGAAAATACCACTGGAAAAATATGGAACTCCCTCCCCAACAACCTCATGCTTATAACTTCACTAGTTCAATTCAAAAAGAGTCTAAAACTCCACTATAAGTCACATTGGCTTTGTCCTTGCACAAACCCAGACTAGCTCTTTGCCATAAACCAAAACCAAGCCCATACTAGTTCTTAGTATTATCCAAACCCAAAAAGAACAGCCTAGCGAGGGGATATCTAATCCCAAAAGAACAATGTATGTTAGCCAAACTCTAAGCTATAATTTGTCCTAACGACTCTGCTAGCATGTTATTAATGTATAGTATAATGAACTGTAGTATTCTGCATTTGATAGAGCATGGTAGTTTTATAATAGTATGTAAATTGCTTTTTTTCTCTCTTCTTCATTTTTGTTCATCTTAAACTCTATTTTTGTAACAATTTGTCATTGTAACTCGGTTGGAGCTTTTCTCCCCGGGCCTCCGCTGAAAATGGACATGTATCCAGTCGGACTATCCCGGTCAACAAATGTAAAATAAAATAAATAAATAAATAAATTTACCTTGCCTTGTGTTTTTTATGTGAATCGTTTTATGTAGGTATGACTACTAGAAGGTTAAAGGATAGAATACAAGAACATTTTAGGACCATAAAGAGAAAAGAAGAAAACAACACTCTGTACAAACATTCAAAGACGTGCAATAATTTTAATAAGTTTCTTTTTACAGTGCTTGAACAGATAAAGTTAGATAAAAGAGGTGGTAGATTCAAAAATCAGCTAGAAACTAGAGAAGTGAGTTGGCAGATTAGGCTTGAGGCTGATGTTACCCCTGGATTAAATGAGCATATCAATATTAAATGTTTTTTAGAAAATAGGAAATTAAAAGTTTTTTAATGTTTCAGGACATTATGTCTTTAAATATTTAAATGGGCGTACCTTTGTTGAAGGTTGTACGTTAGGGCTGGCAATTCAGCACGTAAAAATCAACTGCCAATCATTAGTGGACCGGAGTTCCGCTGTGGCGACCCCTAACCGGGAAAAGCCGAAAGACACAACAACAACGTCTTTAAATATTTTTAGTTAATTGGTCACGTCTGTTGCTTCAATGGTATTTAAATATTATAATGAGCATGTTCTCATTTTTCTGAAGAAGTTGTAACGAAAGCGGAGATTAAACTATTTTTACGCTAAAGATATTGTTCTTCAGTGCTTTCAAGTGAAATTTGATTTATATATATATATATATATATATATATATATATATATATATATATATATATATATGTGTGTGTGTGTGTGTGTGTGTGTGTGTGTGATTCTGAATCTACAAAGAGTGTATATGTATGAACTAATCCCCCAAACATATGTTTCCTTGAGTGTTGGCTAATGATGCCTGTTCATAGTCAAGAGAGTGTTGCTAAACTCCTGTACAACCTGACATATGTGGAGTCCTGCAACATTACTGAATGGGTATTAGTCTTCATTTGCCTAGATACATCCAATGGGGCACTGTAGTATTTCTCTGCCACAGTCTCCAAGCTGGCCATAGCTTATGCTGTGTTGCATAATATAATATCGTGGAAGGAGGTGGAAAAGTCCTGTAGTATGGTTGTAATAGGACCAGATCCACACACCATAGGCACAGAATTCATAGTGACATCATTTGCAAAGGATAGTGAACTAGAACAGGTGGGAGCATATGCTAATAAACACCCTGATGAAGTGTTGATATGTAACCCAGCATGATGGGCCATGATAAGTTCACAGTGACAGTGCAGTGTCTAACATGCGCACATGCATGCATGCCAACACACACACACACACACACACACACACACACACACACACACACACACACACACACACACACACACACACACACACACACACACACACAAAACAAACAAAAAAAATGATACATGCACTGACAGTGACGGATTGTACTGGCCAGTGCATGGTTGGGTCACACCATGCATCAAGCATCATCACACATAACATACAGGGTGGGGGTGTAGTCCGCACTCATCATCATGTATACAGGTGCTGAGTGGCATAATGATGCATGTCTGCCAATACAAAATGGGTGGGAGAACATGTCACAAAGAGTAGGGATGGGGGGGGCTCAGGATGTGGAACATAGTCTGTGTCAGGGATCACATCCTACTTTGATGTGTGGGACTGTTGCTATGTGACTGAGGTGTATTGCCACTCCACTGGCATTGGATGTCTATACAAAGGCCTTCTCATGGCATGAAAGTTTTGCTACTGCAAGACCCAGCATGGGATAGAGTCCATTGGTGAGATGTCCTAACACAGGTGGTTGGATGTCTCTGCTGTCCACAAGAGGGGTGGCACAACATAGTTCCCCTCCATATTCTGAAGCAGAGTGTGCATCCTGCAGAACCTCACATACACATCCACTCAGGATACATACCCTACCCCAACCACAGACAACAGTGCTGTTATGGCCAGTGATGATGCCACTTGAAATTATCTGCATGGAGTTGTTAATGGAGGTAGTGTGTGCCACTGCAGTTCTCATAAGACCTTGCAATTTACAGCAAAAGCATCAAAATCAGCCTCAAAAATTCTGGTGAGGTCTAAATAAGCTGCTCAACCCAGGTAAATCTTCTACCCCAACCCCCTCATCTACCATACAACTACCCCCTGATTCAGTAGCTAATAACTTTAACACTTTTTTCACTGAAACCGTCAAGTCCCTAGCCGATAATCTATCTCCCTCCTCTTCATCTACCATCCCTCCTACTCACACATACCCTCCACCCTTAAAATTTGAGCCTATCCCCACTGACTATATCAAATCTTTACTCAAGAAATTAAAACCTACCACCCTTGCAGCCGACCTACTTCCCGCAGAATTCCTACAAAAAGCTGCTAAAGAAATAGCTTACCCTATCTCCATCTTAATCAAACGTACAATCCAAGAATCCTACATCCCTTCCATTTGGAAAATCACTCACATTCTTCCACTTCATAAGTGAGGTAACTCCACAGAACTCTCTAACTACAGACCTATTGCAATACTATCTCCCCTAGCCAAAATAATGGAAAAATGCATACAGAAGCAACTATTAGCCCACCTTACTCACCGTTCTCTCCTAACCTCATCACAGCATGGTTTCAGACCAGCCCACAGTACAACCACTGCCTTTCTCTCCTTCTCTCACACAATAAATCACAACTGTAATCAAAACATGCTCTCCTCTGCCCTCTTCCTCGATCTATCAAAAGCATTCGACATGGTAAATCACAACTTACTCTTAGAATCTCTAAAATCACTGTCCATAGATAACCCAGTATGTAACTGGTTCCACTCATACCTGAAAGATCGACAACAAGCTATCTTGTGGAAAGATAAACTATCCCCCCTTCTACCTGTCACACTTGGAGTACCCCAAGGTTCTATTCTGGGTCCCCTTCTTTTCTCTATATTCATCAATGATCTGCCCAAAGTCATACCACAGGCAACTACCATACAGTACGCAGATGATTCTACTCTAATCTGCACTGCCTCTACTCCCACAGAATTACAATTCATAACCCAGACTACCTTCAACAAAGTAGAGAACTGACTTAATAATCATCTTCTCTTATTGAACCCAAACAAAACCAAACAACTACTTTTCTCCCCCACCTATAAGCTAACACCACCAATAATTACACTATCTTCAAACAATGGCACCATAATCTCTCCTGAACCAAACACTAAACTACTAGGTATAATCATTGACAACAATCTGAATTATAATGCCCATATAGACAAAACCATAAAAACAGTAAATAAAAAAATAGGCTCCATGTACAGGATAAAGAAATTTCTAACCCCAACTGTCAGAACCGCAATAGCCCGCACACATCTTCTATCTTCTCTTCTATATGCCTCACCCATCCTCACTAATCTATCTAAAGCAAACCTCAACAAAATCACCAGCTGCTATAACAATATAGCTAGATTTGCCACAGGCTCCACATACAGAACCCACCATTGTCATAACCTTCACAAATTAGGCTGGCTAGAACTTCCCAATCAATTATTTTATAACCAACTCATAGTTGTACATAAAATCCTCTACCAACCTACCAGTACCCCTAGTCTATCTAAACGTATAACCCCCTATAACAACCTAACATCCCTACGCTCATCCAGCAGAGTGCTAGTACAAACAACCAAAGCCTACAACTCAGCTGGAGATTCATTGTTTTCCAACTCTGCTGGTAAAAAATGGAACTCCCTGCTGCCAGAAGTAACCACTAATAGCTCCTTCCCTCAATTCAAAATTTCCCTGAAAACACACATGCACAGAGTCTGGCTATGTCCATGCCTAAATCCCAACTAACTATATAAAGTAGACTGAGATAATCAAACTATACTCATGCTCATATCTCAACCCTGACTAACCTAAAAACACACCAATAAACATTTTAGACCAAACTTAGCTCTCAATTGTGGTTTCCCTTTTCTCCTTCTTAGATGACTATACTAGACTATACTACCATCTCTATTTCTTCTTCATCACTCGCTAACTGAAAATTCTTATCTTTCAGACACACCTCTCTAAAACTGTTTTTTTCCCTGTATATTTACTGCCCAAGGATAATGTTTTTATCTCCTATCTATTTATAACTAATATATATCTTTTGTCCTTGCCCAACTGTTAACCTTATAGAGATCCTTGTAACCTGCATTTTTTAAGTAGTATAAATAGATTAATTGTTAAATTTTAGATATGCTATTACCTAAATTTTTATTGTTACTAAATTTTTCATAACTTGGAGCTTTTCTCCCCGGGCCTCCGCTGTAAATGGATATATATCCAGTCGGACTTTTCCCGGTTAACAAATGTAAAATAAAATAAAATAAAATAAATAAAATAAGACCAATCATAATGATTTCTCTGAACTACATATCCTCACAGAGCTGCAGTTAGTGCTTTGTGGCAGTCAGTTCTATGCTAGAATGTGTAATGGCAGATTGTGCTTTGGTGACATTCCTGTGCATCTGCTGATTGATTCTGAGCATCACCTGCATGTTAAGGGCCTACTATAACATATGATGGTGTCTGGAACATCTGCGTCTGCCCCTGGTACTCATGGGTATCAGGGTCCACACGAGGAGGGGTGGTAATGATACTCACTGGAGGTATGGTTACCGTCTTCCCCCTCAATTTGATATGTCAGTAGCTGAAACCCAATGAATGTGCAAGGCCATCATGAAGGCACAGGCTAGTTGCACCATAAGAATGGTAGACAGAAAGTGAGAGTGATCCAGGCTGTGCATGCCGACCTATGGGAGAGCATGACTTGTATCTGTGATTTGCTTGGTAGACTAAATCGCACACTGGTCTGTACAGTGTGTCTTCTCTGTGTCATCTCTCAGGAGTGAGGGGGCCATCTTCATGGCCAGTTATCCGCTACATGCACAGATATCAGCCAACATAACTGTGGACAAGCTGGATCCTATTTCCTCACTGTTAGCACTTCCACAGCAACACTGGCTGTGGAGGTGTCTATGCCCAGGAGAGTTAATACCTGTGGTCATGGTCATCATCATTATGCTACTAGCAGGCATTAGTTTAAGTCACATGGCACACCAAGACTGATCCAAGGTCATGGTACAGCCAGTGCAACTTCTGGCAGAGCCAGGTCTCCTGATCAGAGACATTGACAGAAAGCTGAACCATCTCCAATGCATGTCCTGGATCTGTCCAGTAGACCGAGCTGCAGTGCTGCACCACCACATGCTGAGCTTACGTCCCCGCATACATACACACACACACACACACACACACACACACACACACACACACACACACACACACACACGCACACACACACATGAACACGCACACACACACACACACACACACGCACACACGCACACACGCACACACGCACACACGCACACACACACACACACACACACACACACATACATGAACACACGCACACACACACACACACACACACACACACACACGCACACACGCACACACGCACACACGCACACACACACACACACACACACACGACTACAGCCCAGCACGTGCACACGACTACTGACCCTGGCCTTTCCACACATTAAGCCTCCCCCCAGCAAGGTCTCTCACTATTCATTAATACATTTTTACTTTGGTACACCTCAGTACTTTCCTAATGAAAATCATGCACTCCTGTACTCACTTGTCAACCAAATTGTGATAACTGTCCCCTATCCTTTATACTTTATTACTTGGTTTATGTCTGATACACAGCATTGCCAGCCTATTCATGGGTAAGCATAGTCTGGTATTTTTGCATGCATTACTTTCACTTTAGTATGGCTGCTTAAGTCTTGTATAGCATAGTAATACCCTAAACGTCCTGTAGTGGAGGCCCATGGGATTTATCTAAATGAACACTATGAGAACATACAGTGTTTCAGCAACATGGCTTCTGAATACCCATGACATTTTACTTTTTAAGTCTTTATGGGTGCATTCAGACCAATAAATCCAAAGCCCACTAGATGTAAACATGCATGTTTCGGCCTTTTTAGTGATTTCATCAGTACAACATAAGTGGATTTCTGGCTATACCTTAGAAACATAGAGCTTAAAATCAAGCCTCATGTCCATAAACATTAAGTTGTCTGCAAAAATGTCCCAACTAACATCCAAACCAATGGGTAGAAAGGTCACATAGACAAACCATAAAATAAACACAGCAAGAAAAGACCAACAAATTATTATACAGTGAAAACACTAGTCCCACAAATTCACTTAACACAATGTGGTAAAGTTTTCTGAAACCAGCCCTAGATGTTCTGTGACAAAATTGTAGCCTTAGCTTTGTCTTGTAGCTGAATAGATTGTTGTTATTGCTTTAAAGTTTCATAATGAAATCTCTTATGGGGACAGTTTAGCTTTTCAAAACTGACCTCACTCCGGTGACATTAGTTCAAATGTCTTTACTGCCGCAGTGTGATATTTTCCATTATACTGTTTTCATTTTGGTTGCTGCAGCAAACTCCTACTATGTACAATGCATACATTCCTGGCATAATGTACAATGCATACATTCTTGGCATAAAATACTTCTGTATTGAGTGACCAATACACCAGAAGTAAAAATTACATATATTATGGCTACAATGTCATGCTTTAACATGACTAAAGCTTCTTTTTCTTTCGGCTTTTCCTGGTTAGAGGTCACCACAGTGGATCACCTGTCTGCTCATGATTGGCAGTGGAGTTTTATGGTGTTGAGTTGCCAGCCTGGCACCCAACCTTCCACAGAAGGCACACACATGCATGCAGTCACACCTTGGGCCAATTTAGAGTGTCCAATCCACCTACAGCATGTCTTTGGGATATGGGAGGAAACTGGAGCACCCGGAGGAAACCCATGTGACCACAGGGAGGACATGCAGACTCCGCACAGAAGGCACCCCAGCTGAGGATCAAACCAAAGAACCTCTTGCTGTGAGGCAGCAACGCTAACCACTGCACCACCATGGCCACCCATTTACCATGGCTAAAGCTGTAGAGTAAAATTTAGAGGTGTGCTACATTGGAAGCTATCAAGTTAGAATTGCAGTTTTATGTACATTTTCAACTAAACATCCCATTCTTATTCTCTGAAAGCTTAATAGTGAAATCTCAAAGGAGACATTGGCATAGCATTTCAAAGACATACTTCACTGGCTTTATTTCATACACCTTTACTGCAACCAACTGACATGTTCCATTATATTGTTTTCATTTTGGGTGCTGTGGTGAGCCTCTGCTCAATATGATGAGTATAGCAATACACTAAAATACTTCTTTATTGAATTGTCAGTACATCAGAAGTAAAAATTCTCTATATTTCATCAGATTACTTTTTTCAGTTGTAACATGCCATAGCTACAATGCTGTATTTTTATGAGGGTTAAAGCTGTTGGGTCAAATCAGAAGTCAGCTGCACTGGAACCTCTGATTGTATATAAACAATTACATTTTTATTTAAAAATGTGTGCTTTATAGCTGACCCCACTGTCAAAGTCAAAAGTCAAAGTAAACTTTATTGTCACTTCGATTTATGCAAGTGCGAACCTAACAAAATTACGTTTCTTTGGACTCAATGTGCATACAATACATAGACTACATTTAACTTGGTGATAATACATACAATTCTATTGACACAGATGAGAAACACAACAATAATAGATACTTGCATTATTGCTCTGATTTAACAGATTGTCATTCATTACTAGTTATTACTGTTGTTAATACCTAGAAGTTTCATAATGAGATTGGAAAGGTGGACAGAAATATAGTCTTTCAGAAGCTAAGACAGTGGGATTAGGTCATGTGGCACTAACAGTTTCTCTGGTTGCCTCCTAAATAGCCTCAAATATGGCTTAGCAGGACCACTAGAGGCACTGTTAAACTACAGCCTCAAAAACAGGTTAATTACCAAGTGAATGGAAGGCCACAATGGTCATCCCTCTCCACAAGGTTGGACCATCAACTGACCTCAGTTAAATATAGACCCATCACTCTGACAAGTCTAATATGCAAAGACTGGAATGAGTTATCATGGAAATGATCAACTAGGACATTGGCAGCCTACAGACCCTGGACCCATCCAGTTTGGCTTTGGCAAGGGAAGGTCTTGTCTACTCAACCTGGTAGACTTTTTCAAGAGGGTCACCAAGGCTATGGATGTTGGAAAAATGGTGGATACCTCCTACCTTGACCTGGCCAAGCCATTCGATACGGATTCCTATCATATGTTCGAAGGCTTAAAAGTTCGAATCACTAAAGGTCGACCTTTAATGATCAAAGTTTTAAAACCTCGAATCATATAACAGAGATCATCATAGAGTGTGGGAAAGGGAGATTTTCCCTTTACTTCACTGTAGTGTGATCTCAGAGTTGGTATATTTAAGTAGCGGGGGGTGTGGGGGGTGCAGGAGGGCTTGCCGCCCTGCATAGAGCGTTTTTTTTTTGTTTTCGGCTTAAAATGTTTTTTTTTTGACATTCAAAGTATTAAAAGTTCAATCATTAAAGTTCAAACTTTAGTGATTCAAACTTTTAATACTTCGATATTATGATATAGACCCTTCGATAGAATACCCCACTTAGGTACTGATGACAAAATCTCAGAACTAGGTAAAGCATCTTTGCATAACTCACTGAATTGCTGGCTGGCTCACAGATAGGACCCAAGAAGTCAGGATTAGTGAGACCACTTCCTCCAGGAGACCAGTCACTAGTGGATTACCCCAGAGCTTTGTGTTGAGTCTGTTCCTGTTTGGAATCTACTTCTCAGACGTCAAGGCTAATGTCGAAGGCTTCTGGCTCACCAAGTTCGCTGGTGATTGTAAATTGGGAGCTATCATAGTTTCCCTCCAAAACTCAAACATAACTACAAGTGAATCTGACAGAAACAAATAATTGATGCCAGAGTCATGGACTGAAACTTCACACAAAGAAGTACATGATAGTGCTTTCTGGGAAGTCATCCACCAAAGCTAATTACTCCATTGATAAAAGACCCCTCAGAGATAACCTGATATTTAGGGATTTGGGAACATATATTGATAGTAATTTTGCCTTTGACCAGCACATAGCTAAGATAGTAAAAAACGTCATGCTATATCACCCAACTCATAAGTAAGGGTATGGCATTTAGATCCAGGGAAGTTAATGTACCACTCTACTCAGCCTTTATCAGAATCATCATTGAATCAATGCCCCATTTGGGATGTACCTAACCAGGCACTTACAACAGTTGGAATGCTCTCAAAGTTTTTTCACCAGGAAAATCTACGGTATGAATACCCTGTCCTGCACAGATTGCCTTAAGGCCCTCTCTCTTTACTCAGTCTCCTACAGGTTACTGAGAGGTGATCTTTGACTGACATATAAGGCATTCCCCGACCCACGTCTGATGAACCACTTGTACCTCTGCAAAAGAAACATAAAACAGAACCAGGAACACTAGATCTAAGGACCTAAACTCTGCTTGCAACATAAAAAAATGCTGAAGAGACTAATATCTGTCTCAAAGGATCCCCACACTATGAAACAAGCTTCCCATCCACGCAAAGCATAATTCATCCCTGACCCTTTTCAAGCAAAACCTTGATAGTTGAATGGGAAATCTTAAATTCAACCCCCAGTCTGACCCCCATGTCTTTGATGGACAGAGGCTGACATTAAGTTAACTAATCCCAAAGTAACATACCTCCCCACATAACCTGTAGCTACCTCCTTACTAAATTACCTCCACCATACAAGCATTCAATGTACTTGAGGACTATACTGGGTTGGGTTGCATGGCTAGGCTTATAAAGACCCTGGTAGTCAATAGCCTAGTATAAACCTATGAACCTATCATATATTTTTGTCAGAGATTTACTGTAATACTTATTATGGTTACAGAGACATGACATTTTATTTCTAAGTATTATTCATAGGGGGAAGTCAATAAAGCCTACATGGTCATTTTTGATTGCAGGGCAATGCGCACATGGCTGCAAATATTTTTAGATTCAATAAACTTCATGTAGCAGTGTGCACTCATGCTGACAGCATAAGTAGTTGAATTTTGTACTAATGAAGCAAACCAACAAAGTGGAGTGATTCAACAAGCTGTAAAGCAACAGTGTAGACTCCATGCTTGTGTTCTCCATGTATTTGAAAGTTTTCCGAATATAGCCACGGAAAGAAGTCTGACAGAATTAAGAGCAAGTAAAGTCCCTAGATTTTGCACAGAACTGACTGTAACATGTAACCCCACACACATGACATTATTAGACATGGTGAATGCTAGACAATTAGATGAACAATAGCAACGATTCCTTTTTAAGTGCCGTGACATAAATGTATCTTTGCTTCCCATCCCCAAATGAAGACTATATTCAAAACTAATGTAGACATCTAAAAGTGTAAACCCCATGAAACAGACTATTCATACTGTCATGCAAGCATATTCAGTATGCATCTGATGGAATACAGTCAAATGTTATCAAAACATGAATTCCCCTGTGCAGATGTATAGCGAACTAATACCCTCCCCAGTGTGTACAACATTGGGATCCCATGTAGGTTCGGGGCTGTCAGCATGTTGAAGATAAAAATGAGGTTAAAACTCATTAAAATTGCTGAATCACAAAAAAAGTGTAGGCACTTCCACAGTGTTCATATTCAATGGATGGCAACAGTGAATGATGACATCGGGGGCGGGGGGGTGTCAGGTTACACTTACAAAAGTGTACATGTAGGTATGTAAAGCATGAAAGTGCAAGTAAGCAGTACACAATTTAGAAGTTCTGTTTCATGGTCTTTATTGTTTGTTAAAATGTGTTGTCTCTGTCTGCTATAAGTTAATTTATTTTAAATTTTTGTTATTGTTTGTGTGATGTGGCACTTAGTGCAACCACAGGAAACAGAGGAATGAATGGCAGGTTTCTCAGTGCTTGTCACATAACTATTCCTGTGGCACCACATGTATGTGTAGTGCTAGAGTATAGATGGTCCTGTCTTCTAGTACAGGATCTGCAACCTTTCCTTCACTTTTTCAGCTGCATGTTTGTGTGATATCACAGGAACAGAGAAATTAATAAGATTACCTGTGTTTACCTTATTTCAGAGTCAGTGCACTCAGCTGCACTTACTATAGGTGTGCATTGAGCACTAATGAGCACCAACGGAGTTGACATATTCAGTAAAACAGCAGATGTTTTCCATAGGTATTAATTACAGCATAAGCAGGTGATTTTCAGTACAGTGGAGCTATTCAACAAGATATAAAGCATCAATGTAGCCTACATTCTGTTTTTCCTCAATACTTCAATACCATGGGAGTAGAGACAAGGAAATTTTAGCCCTGAAATAAAATTATGTCAACTGCTGCATTTGCAAGGTAACTCCTGAACCTAGAATGTATTTTTAATGATATTATGGTATATCCTTGTATTCTTAACTTGGAGCAGTAATGAAGTAAATAGTGGTGGATTTGTATAGAAAGTACCTTAACATGTGACAGCAAACATTTATTTTGCTTATATGTGTTCATTACTAAGTTTTTTTTGCCTTATTCTTCTCATTTTAATTGCACTTTTTGTGTGATGTGCTGCATAGCGCAAACAGTGGAAGTGGGGGATAAATACATTTTAGGTTTAGTAGTGTTTATCTGGTTTGTGCAAAGTGTGCTGGACCACCTAGGAAGCAGTCAACCCAAAATAGAAACCAGATACATTCATTGAATGCCCTTGGCTATCTTGAAAACCAGTCCTCGAGTACAGATGGTACTGGGTTCTAGTACAGAGTGTGCAACCTTTCTTTTACTCCTGTGACATTGCAGTTTACAGCAATGAAGTACAGCATAGACAACTGTTTCCTCGGCATTCTTGTGGCAACAGGTGTAAATGTTGGAAGGCCATACACATGGTCCTGGGTTTGAATGCAGCATATTCCATACAGTATTACTTTTACTGATGGAGTAAGCTATGCATTATCAGATTTATCATCAAATGTATGACTGTGGGTGTACTGAGTTCTATAGTCCTGTAAATGTATACCAGCTGTCTGGACTAGCATGGCTTTAACTTTTGTGAAAAACATATACATAACTGCCTATACATGCAATTGCTTGCAACTGTTGCATTCTGCTTCTCAGATGTTAGCAATGTGGCTCGTGTTTGCGCACTGCTTACCTATGGCAAACAGCTGTAAGTCACATGCATGTACACTTTAACTATCATGCAAATCCACTGCTCAGTGTGTTATGGAACTGTATATATGACACTGTCTTATCGGTGTTTATTGCTCATTTCCTTTGTATGGCATAAAACTACATGTGGTAACATTGCAAACTAAGGGTATATTCTAACTATAATACATATATTTACAATACATCCATGTGTTGCGCCCCCCAACAAACAATACAACCCTGGTGTCTCAGTATTTGTTTCCACACATATATCAACCATACTACAAAGTGTAATATATAATGTTGTGTGCTTCCTCATAGACAGGCCCAGCTGGTGATGCTGACAACCTCGCTCTGCTAAACTCAGACATCCAATTATGCTCAATAAGGGCACTTGTGTTTTTACACAGCTACTCTTCTGCACATCCTAGTGCTGTTAGGCAACTGGCATCATATGAACCTATGAATCTATGTGCCCATGCATTTCTCCATCTACTATAAGTTCACCTGCAGTTTTGTATAAATCAGACTTGTGCCATGGCACTTGCATAAAGTACTAAGTTCTGTAGTCTGTGTACTTAGATACATAGGGGTTCTGTTTTCATTGCAGTCAAATGTGTGTGTGTGTGTGTGTGTATGTGTGTGTGAGTGTGTGTGTATGTGTGTCTAGCCAGTAGAGCAAGTGTGTGTCCTTCAGTTAACTCCCCAACCCCCTAAATTGACAGTATTTTGATACTTGTGCCTACCTACAGATCCATTCTAGGCAGGCCTACCCACTTCTTTCCCACATGGTCTGCTGATGTCATCCACTATAAGTTGACTTATAGCCATGTAAAAGTCAGACTTGTGCCGTGGCACTTGCGTAAAGTACTGTGTTCTGTAGCTTGTGTACTTAAATAGGTAGGGGCTCTGTTCTCACTGCAGTCAACTTAGTGTATGTGTGTGTCTCTACTCAGCAGACTAGACTTGCTATCCTACAGTTCATAGGTTCATACTAGGCTATCTGCCCTAGGGCATTAATAAGCCTAGCCAGAGTGTGTTTGGCTTTCGCCACCCATTTTAAATTAATTTTGCTATGCCCTTTTTCGAGGTTAGTATACTGTGTCTCTGTCTAACAGTGACACAGAAGTGATACCCGGGGTAAACCTATGATCTCCCATCCACTCATCAAGATTCCTCTTGAAGAGAGTCAATGAGGGACTCTGCCTAACCTGGACTGGGATTTTATTCCAGAGTGAAGGGAGCCTCTGGGTTATGAATCTGTCCCTCCAGCATCTCCTATTTATTTCAGTGCTGAGGTTCAAGTCTCTCGAGCACGTAGCTCGATGGGATTTGGATTTTCTGAGGTGCAGCATGTCCATTAATTCCGGGTTGGACATGGCTTTATCGTCAGACACAGATCGCCTCTGAGCAGGCGGTATGCCACTGAGTAGAGCTGGAGTTTCTTTAACCGGGCAGCATATGGCATCTGTTTGAGCCCTATGATCCTCTTGGTGAGGTACTTTTGGGGTCTTTCCAGTTGCTGCAGGTGTCTGGTAAGGTACATCCCGAAAGTGGCATTGTACTCAATTATGGGCCTGATGAGGGATGAGTAAAGAGGCACGATGACCTCCCTGATCTAGATGTGAATCCCTTCATGATTAGGTGGGCTATATAAAATGTTTTTCTAACCACTTTGGCCACGTGGTTGTCAAATGAGAGATTGCTATCAACTTGGGTCCCCAGGTCCCTAATTACTTCTTTTGTACTTAATGGATTACCACCTATGTGGTAATTTGTGGGCACTTTGTTTTTGCCAAAGGGATGACTATACACTTTTGGCGTTTAGCTTGAGGCCATGGCTCTGGCACCAGTTGTCTGTTTCTATGAGGCCCTATTGGAGGATGCTTGTGTCGGCTGGAGAGTCGATTATGGCGCCCAGTTTGCAGTCATCTGCGAACTTAGTCAGCCACAGTCCTTCCGTGTTGGCCTGTACCTCCGAGAAATATATACCGAACAAGAGAGGTCCCAGGACTGAGCCTTGTGGGATGCCACTTGTAACTGGTTTGGAGTCTGACATGGCTCCAGCAATTCTAACCATGTGGGTTCTGTCCTTGAGCCAGTTTGCAACCCATCTAGTGACATAGGAGTTTATATTTAAGCTGATGAGCTTATCTATAATGCCCGAGTGGGGTATTGTATCGAAGGCTTTTGCGAGGTCCAGGTAGGCTGTGTGGACCACCTTCCCCTCGTCAATGGCCTTGGTGACTGTTTCAAAGAAATCAACCAAGTTTAAGAGGCAGGATCTGCCCTTAACAAAGCTGAACTGGGTAGGATCCAGTGTCTGTAGGTCCCCAATATCTTTATTTATGAGGTCCATGATGATCCTTTCCATAGCTTTGCAGACCAAGCTAGTCAGGCTTACGGGGCGATAGTTTCCAGGATCCGTTGATGCACCATCTTTGTGGAGAGGGACCACTGTTGCTGTATGCCACTCTTTGGGTACATATCCTGTAGTAAGGCTGAGATTGAACAGTAGTTTTATGTTTGGGTTTAGCTCTTCTTGGAGTCCATGTAGGACGCAGCCCTGGACACCATCTGGTCCCATTGATGCTGTGTTTTTTGCTTTGGAGAGGGCAGCTCTTACCTGAGCATCTGAGATGTCAGGGGGGCAGCACTCTGCTGGGATAAATATTTGCCCTTTTGGTGGGGAGGGGGGGGAGAAGTTTGCGCTGAACCTGTCAGCTAGGATGTTGGCAATGTCTGCGGGTTCGGTGAATTTTTTGTCATTTTGGATTAATTCTGAGCATATCTGGGAATTCCCACTCAGGTTCCTAACATAACTAAAGAAAGCCTTGTGATTATCCTTAGTGCCCTGTGCAATTTTTCTCTCGAAGCTGGCCTTAGACGATTTTATGAGTGCCTGTAGTTTTTTGCTAATACTGATCAGAGATGCCTTCCCTTTTTGGGATTTTGCTCTATCATGTAGTAGCTTCCTCCTTCTATTGTATAGTTTGTTTATGGCTGGGGTCCACCAGACAGGACGTCTGCCTTTGGAGGATTGGGTCTTGGTTTTATTTGGGATTGCATGATCCATGCATTCCTGAAGGTGTTCATAGAATGTGTTTATAAAGGATTCTGCAGTCTGGGCCGGGGGCTTTGAAGGATTCCACCTCGGTTTTGAGGAGTGTGAAATTTGCTTTAGAGAAGTTTTTCACTGTGGTTTTCAAGGCAGGGGGTGGAGTCGGGATGTGAATATCCAGTGAGATTAGTTTATGGTCTGATCTTACCAGTGAGGGATACACTTCTGGTCTGGAGCATAGAGTCCCCATGTTGGTGATGATCAGGTCCAGTATGTTTTCCCCTCTTGTGGGAGTGGTAACAAGTTGTTCCATAGCATTTGAGTTTATAAATTCTAGGAACCTTTGGGCTAGGGTGTTGGAGCTAGAGTAATGCTCCCAGTCTATGTTTGGGTAGTTGAAGTCGGCCAATACAATGGTGTTTGGAGAGACCTTCATATTTTCCAGTGTTATCAGGAAGGCCGAGTGGGGTTCCTGGTTTTGGGAGGGTGGTCTGTAGCAGGCTATAAACCGGAAGGCAGTTTTACTCACTGTTAGTTGCACATGGATAGTCTCTGATGCTTCGTGCTGTGCCACCAACCTGGAGGTGTGGGTATCTTTGACGAATATTGATACTCCCCCTCCTTTTGTGGTACGGTCCAAGTTTTGGGGCCGAAAAGCATGGTATGAGGTATAACCTGGTAGTGCTGGGGTGCTCTCGGGAGCCTTGAACCAGGTTTCTGTTACTGCACAGATATCGATGTTCTCCATGCTAAGGAGAGTTTCGAGTGAGTGCATCTTGAGGTTTAGACTTCTGGCATTGAGTAGCATTACTCTTAGTTTCTTATCACTTGTGATACCTATGGAGGTGGGTTTGTCTTTTGAGCCTTGCCTAAAAAAGGCACTATGGGGTAGCAAGAGCCTTTGCCAATATCCAAAAGCCCAGGGGTGACAGGTGCAAGCCGTCCCTAGCGAAGCATCGTGGCTTGTCAAGCATGTCATCCCAGGCTGACAGGCATTGGATCCCCTTTGAATGACACCAATACTTAAGCCAATTGTTGAAATTGATCATCTTGTCTTCATATTGTGGCATCATTCTTGGTGAGGGTAAGATGCTACTCAAGGTCAGGGTCATACCGGCCTGGGCTACATGCTCAGAGAGCTCCTCTATGTCTCTTTTCATGTAGTCCAGGGAGGTATGTCTCAGGTCATTCACACCAGCATGGACAATGACTGAGTCATATTTGTACTTGCCTTGGAGTGACCTGAGTGCTTGTGTTATGTGGCGGATCCTAGCGCCGACAGGCAGCTCACCATGACCTTCTCCTTGTTCAGCCTGGTGGCGGGGCGTCAGTGTGCCTGACGATAGAGTCAACTATTACAAGTGTATCAGGTGTGTTGTTTAGCCTTAAGGGCTGTGACTGTTCAGCACACTGGCTTTGTAAGCTATGTGTTGCACGTGTTTTGTTTTGGGGTAGCGGTTGCTTGGGTGTCTGCTTTGGAGGTCTCTGCTGCTTAGGCAGATTTTTATTTAGAGCCTCCGAGTATGTTTTTGTGTGTTTATGTGTTTGGTTTGCTGTCGTGGTA
This sequence comes from Protopterus annectens, assembly GCF_019279795.1. Lineage (NCBI taxonomy): Eukaryota > Metazoa > Chordata > Ceratodontiformes > Protopteridae > Protopterus > Protopterus annectens. The sequence continues at coordinate 824,308,741 of NC_056733.1, forward strand.
GGTCTATGTGAGACTGGAATTGTAGTGAGTGTGGTTTCCTTCTCCTCCTGACTGGTTTCACCAGTACTGAGTTGAGAGAGCTTAGCCTCCAGTATAGCTATATGGTTGCATCTCTCACATGTGTTGGAATTTGTTGGGAGGAGGAGAGGGTTGTCTGTGTACATGAGGCAGTTGTAACATTGCCTCAAGATTCCCAGATTCACCAGCTGGACCGGAGAGGAGATTGACAACTGACCTTTGGACATGCTAGAATAGTATTGGGAATTCCTTTATAATTGAAAAAAGGGCCAATGGGGAACGAGGTACTCAAGGGGAGTTTGTGAGGGTGTAGTGCTTTTAATATATTAGTGCTGACTTATATAATTGCTTTAGTGAGCAAGTGCCAGGTAACTTAAATGCAATGTGTTTCAGGTAACTTAAATGCAAAAATGACAAACAGTAACTTTCTTTCAAGTGAAACAAGGAAATAAGTACAGTAAGCAATGCAGATATCACTAGGGATCCACAGAAGTGCTGAAAAGCCACGTTTTAGGTGGAATTAGCGTTTCAGGGAAATAACTAGCAAACAAACAAGCAGCATACAAATAAAGCTAGATTCAGCAGGCCTGGATCTAGTCTATGCTACAGCAAACAAGGTGTACCAATTTCAGTAAGAAACAGTTCAAATATGCAGGCACTATAAGCCTTTAACCAGAAATTCCCAGCTCAGAAGGGCAGAGTCCAGCCTCTCCTCCCACAAGAGTGCAGACCACGAACCTTCTTAACGTAAAATAACTGGCCTGAAGCCCAAGTGCTTAAACCAGAACTAATACACTTTTAGAATAACAGACACTGAGCCCTCAATCAGCAGTTCACAACTTAGAAGGATGTAAGCTACCTGTCCTGCCACCACAGTGCAGGCCACAAACCATCCTAATGTAAAACAACTGGTCTGAAGCCCAAGTGCTTAATCCAAAAGACTTAGAATGATAGCTACACTTTAATCAAGTTACTACCAAGCAGTAATAAATACAATTGAATACTTTAAAGAATGCCTGGATTAGTGCTCAAGTTATACAAACAAAGCTAGATTCAGCAGGCCTGGATCTAGTCTATGCTACAACAAACAAGGTGTACCAATTTCAGTAAGAAGCAGTTCAAATATGCAGGCACTATAAGCCTTTAACCAGAAATTCCCAGCTCAGAAGGGCAGAGTCCAGCCTCTCCTCCCACAAGAGTGCAGACCATGAACCCTTTAAATGTAAAATAACTGGCCTGAAGCCCAAGTGCTTAAACCAGAATTAATACACTTTTAGAATAACAGACACTGAGCCCTCAATCAGCAGTTCCCAACTTAGAAAGATGTAAGCTACCTGTTCTGCCACTACAGTGCAGACCACAAACCTTCTTAATGTAAAACAACTGGCATGAAGCCCAAGTGCTTAAACCAGAATTAATACACTTTTAGAATAACAGACACTGAGCCCTCAATCAGCAGTTCCCAACTTAGAAGGATATAAGCTACCTGTCCTGCCACCACAGTGCAGGGCACAAACCTTCCTAATGTAAAACAACTGGTCTGAAGCCCAAGTGTTTAATCCAAAAGACTTAGAATGATAGCTACACTTTAATCAAGTTACTACCAAGCAGTAATAAATACAATTGAATACTTTATAGAATGCCTGGATTAGTGCTCAGGTTATACAAACAAAGCTAGATTCAGCAGGCCTGGATCTAGTCTATGCTACAGCAAACAGGTTACTTCTCCAATCTCTTGGCTTCCCAGAATTTTAATACGTGCACCTGCCTACAGATCCATTTCAGGTAGTCCTCCCAACTTCTTCTCTCCAACATGTACTGCTGATGTCATCAACTCTAAGTTGACCTCCAGCCATGTAAAAGTCAGACTTGTGCTGTGGTGCTTGCATAGAGTACTGTGCTCTGTAGTATGTGCACCTTAGATAGGTAGAAGTTCTGTTCTCACTACAGTCATCTTGGTGTGTGTGTGTGTGTGTGTGTGTGTGTGTGTGTGTGTGTGTATCAAGCAGAGTAGACGTATTATCCTACTGTTACTTCTCCAATTGCATGGCTTGCCAGTGTTTTAATACTTGCACAAGCCTACAGATCCATTTCATGCAGCCCTCACAATCTCTTGTCTCCCATGTGGCCTGTTGATGTCATCCACTATAAGTTGATCTGCAGCCATGTAAAAGTCAGATTTATGCTGTGGTGCTTGTGAAAAGTACTGTGTTCTGTAGTTTGTGTACTTAGGTAGGAGTTCTGTCTCACTGCAGTCAAGTGTGTGTGTGTGTGTGTGTGTGTGTGTGTGTGTGTGTGTGTGTGTGTGTGTGTGTGTGTGTGAGCTGTTACTTGACATTACAGAGAGCATTTTACACCAGCAGGTGGGACACTGTTATTACCATATGTTCAACAGACAATGCTGATGTCAGCTATATCAGATTATTGCATATGCAGTCACCCCACCAGGGCATGATCAGACACCGTCCTGGAGCTCAGGCAGACTTCACCTCATCAGATACCAGACAGGTTACAATGACATCCACATACATCATAGTATGATTAGTAGGTCATGTGGTTATCTTGATGAAAAACCCTGTGGTCTGTCCAGCTGCTGCATGTGTCTGGTGATGTTTGTGCAAAAGAGAGAATTATACTGTATCATTTTTCTGATGAGATTTGACTATACTGCTGTCATACAATCCTGAGATCTGAATGTGATGGCATGAAATATGATATGCACCATAGGTGTGTACTGAAAAATCATAGACACATTGCAATTTCTGACTTCACAACCCTTACAAGAGAATACACTAGAAAGTAGTGACTTGATGCTAGCCACTATATAACTTGGCAAGGCAAATATAAATGACAGGTACAGTTATCAGTTCAATAACACAAATGCAGATATACTAAGCACTAATGTAGCTATGCACCCTGTACATCAGACACAAAGCTTCTGTATCCATGAATCCAAAGGAGAGAAAACAGGGATATGACACAGTTATCATCACTTAAACAGAGTGCTGTGTGTGGGGGGCAGAAGGCCTAGGCTGACACAAAAGGTCAGTGAGTGTGTGTGAGTAAGAAAGGGAAGCAGGCAGGCTAAACCATGTTAACTGTTGTGTGTGTGTGTCTGTAGGGGTCCTCCATGTGACTGTGGTGTGTGAGATTCTGCATGAACACAGCCAAACTCAGTGCTAGCGCTACATATTGGTATGTTGGACAGGTGTGAGCTGTGCATGGCAAAGTTAGCAGTTCATAGTTGTTGCCCCTGACCATGGGAACTGTCTCTGCCAGGAGTTATACTGGTGCTGTCATGCCCAACGTCAGATGCAATGCTGCTATCTAAATGTGACTGATGTCTGCTGGATGTGATCTCTTCATGGGAAAGCCCAGGACCATGACCCCCTGGCCTACCCTGACCCCATGGACTGCCATGTCTGGGTGTGGACAACACACTCACTGACAGACCAGTGGAAGTACTGCCACTATGGGAGCATGATCAGGCACAGCCACATTGGCTATCAACAGATGTTGTGGCTGACCTATGCCCATAAGGACACCGTTCCCCTCTCAGCAGAAGTTTCATCAGAGACACTTCTCATTCCATGAGAGATACCTGTTGGTCCATCACAAACACCCTCATTCCAAAGTGTCATTCATCCAATCCAGTGAATATGCAACACAGTGAAGGCAATCATACATGTCAAACTGTGCGATATCTACAACCTGGAGTGCCTTTCTGAACATGCCTGTGCCTCCATGATGGCCCTAAACATACGTTGAGTGACACAGAAAGAGACACCTGCACCAGGTGAAGGAAGGACAGCAGACCCCCTCCGAGCACCTCTATCAATCGGCCAGAGGCAGCAGACACTAAAGCCACAGTACCACACTTCCCTTATCAATGTCCTCACCCACAACCTATCCAGTATCTGTGGGCTCAGTGGACTGAGTAGGCACAGGCCTACTGGCTTTGTCCGGGGAAAATGAAGGGGGTGGCTGCATATCAACCTCTGTGTCAGATTCAATCTCTGCAACCCCTGACGGTATGTCAGTTTCACCACCATCATCATCAGTGTCTACTGAGACACTGTCATCAGGTGGCACAGGGCCCACACTCCCACTGTCATGATCACCTCTGATAAAAAGGAAGAAACACAGGCATTCATTAATACCTGCACTACTACGGTGCAATATATGCTAAACAACTAACAGTGCTGCCACTATTACAGACAGTACAGCAATACAAACAACAGGCCTAAAATGGCACATTATGATATTTCTCTAAATTAATCTGCAGTACTGACATACATTTATTTGGCTTACCATCTGCAGGAGGCATATGTTGCTGGATTCCTGATGGTCCTGAAATAACTTAAGCAGGAGGTAAGGGCAAAATCATCACATTTAACAGTAAAACAGGGGTAATGCATGTACTCCTCTATATCTGCATTAACTGTATGTTCAACAAGAACGTGGTTGACAACTCCAAACTAAGCTTATAATTTTAGGAACTTTAGGAATCTTCATCCCCCCAAAAAAAGACGTGACACAGAAGTAACTTTTATTGCAATTTTTTTTACTTTACAACAGTATTCAACTGGTCATATAACAAAGCCTACCTGGAAGGTCCTCTTAGGACTTAGAAGGAGTGACACCCACATTGAGGACATGCTGTGGTCCACTCTGGTCTGAGCTTTCATGTTGGAGGATATTTACAAGGAACTCTTCACTGGGGGTAAGAGGTGGTTCTGTAGAAGGCCTTCCCTCTGTTACCCCTTGGTCTCAGACAACTGCAGCTGCTCACCTCTGTGCAGTGGCAGTCATGTCAGTGGCCCTGTGGTGCACCTGTTCATATGTCTTGCTGTGGCTACTCCCAGAACTGATGTTGTCAAAAATGTGCTGCCATTATTATAGCCTGTGTTGCATATTGGGCCAAACCCTTTCCAGCAGAAAAGCTCCATGTTGGTGGAGAACATCAACAATGATATTGTTTTCCAGTTCATTGAATAGGGGTCTCCAGCTCACTGACATTGTTTGTGTACTAAAAGACAACAGAATGACAATACACATAAGTATCACATCACTACAAAGTAACTGTTTCCAGATAAACCAGTAAAGTAGGCAGTCAGTAGTACCCACTGGAAAAACATAAAACAGTCTACAGATGTGAGATACTAACAACAAGCAGGATGCAAAACAAGGAGAGTAGCAAGAGCAACATATCCTTGTACGTGCCATAGCAGGAACTCAACTGTGGTCTCCCAAAAGAACAGCTCATTCTAGTTTGTGACATAACAGTAACTCTTCTTTGCTCCCACATCCACAAAAGAACATTCAAACGAACTATTTTGCTAATACATTTTTGAAATGCTAAAAGTGCTTTCAAAGGACCTGTCCCTAAAACATTTGTACATATCTATCACACAGCATTCTATTTTCATGTATTTTCAATCATGTGCACCTCTGAAATGGCTTGACAAACATGGCCATGCCATCAGTGCACTTTAACTAATGCATACAGATAAAAGTGTAAAAGCCATTGGTTCCCTCTGGGAGCAGTGGCAGAGGTGGTGAATTTATTACCGGTGATGAACTGCCAGGGTTGGTCCATAAAATTGTGTGCCACATAGTTGGTGCACACCTACACTGGATGGAGACACTGCTCTCCATCATTATACTGAATAACACAAGGAGACACAGATGTCAGACACTGCAACCATCAGCGCAGTGAGGTGACAGTTATGACAGTCTAGTAGGTGATGACTCAATTCTCACTGTCACCCAGCTTGACGTCCATGACTTTGTGATGTCGCCATCCTCACCTCAACCATGATGTTTACCCACTTCTTGTGTACTTCACCATCCCTGTGTCCTGTCTTGTATATCCTGTCTGTCTGCAATTGCTTCCTCACCTACCCAACCTACCTGACCCAGATGTACTTACATCCCTTCCCCAACATTCCCCTCTCTCTCAAAAAAAAAAGGGCACCTGTCCCCCCCAAAAATGTCATTCCATACACAGCTCCCAATTTTGCACACATGTCATCCTGACACACTTGATTCTGTCCAGTTGGCTATACAACCTGATTGTGTTGGGGGTCACCCCTCTCTCTGGAGTTGACACTGCAAATTCAGCTAATATTCTGCACATCTGAACATTTTTACTGCTGAAGAAATTGATGGATGTGGTTCTTTCCCACATCCCTCTTGCACATTCCTGCCCTCCTTTCACTTTGTTCTTTCCCCTGTTTGGTCCCCATTTCACCACTTTCCTGTCTTCCCCATTTATTTTCTTTAAAGCATAATTGCAAAAATTGTGCAATGGTGCACATCTCTCACCAATGCGAAGCAATGGTGAATGGTGGCAATATAAGTAAATATATCTAAAGTATCATACACACTTGTAAAATTACTACTTACACCTTTATTCAAACCCAGTAACATCAGCCTCCAACAACAATGCATTAACATGTGCTGCCATAGAGTCAGTTAGGTAGCAGGTGATTTTATACAATCAATAGTAACTGATGCAGTTTAGCAAGAATTTCCCTTTGTACTCCCCGTGCTTGCTCTACATATCACCAATGTTGTATCTTCCCATAATGTTGTATGAAGCATCATTGTGCATACCCAGTAATGTTTTATAAAATATATTGCCCAATACTCATTTAGTTTTCTAAAGCATTAGTGTGAGATGGTGCATGATGGTGCGCATCACACACCATCATTAAGCAACACTAATACAAAAGTATTCCAATGTATTAGCTACAGCTGTTTTAGGAACCAGCACCATCTGGTCCCAAAAAGGAACTTACTACTGCATTAAGTGAATTAAATCCTGCAGCCAGAGAGTCAGTTAAATAGTAGGTGTATACAACAGTGGTTAAGTCTGCTATTTGCTATTCAGTCTCTAAAATACACCTGCTATGCAACTGAGTCTGTAGCACCATCTGTTAATGCATTGATCCATTCATTTTGGGGGTCAGATGGTATTGGGTTGGAATCCAGGTGTATGTAACATTTTCAAATACTTTTACGTGTAAATCCAAACTCTAAAATGTGCTAGTTGGTATGGAGTCTCTAAAATATGGCCAGATAGTACTGGTTTCCAATACAGCTGTATTTAACACTTACAACTGCTTTTTGCCGTAGCTGCATGTTAGGTAGCAGTCGAGGGTGTGCACTGCCAGACAAGGAGTTTCCATGATGATAAGTGATGCACAGCAGTGACAAGCAGTGCAATTTCAAGGTTATTTGCTATACAGGCACTTGTGTAAATGTGTTTTTATGTTTGTGACTGTCTGGATCCTGTCTGCAACCTGGGTGGTCCAGTCCTCTAGTCTGTGCATTGCTGCACTTCGTGCAAACCAGATGAGTACAGCCAAAAACATTTGTGCTAAATGGCGCATCATGCAAAATCTGACCTAAAAAAAATGGAGATATAGTTGAAATGAGGAAAAACAATCTATAGCAGTGCCCCAAACAAATTTTAATGAAGAAAACTCAAGTAAGGAAAAAGCACTTGCTGTGCTGTCCTACAATCCCATTTCTGGTCCAGCGGCCTTACATGGAAATGCTATCTGCATCATACCTCCCAGCAGTCCAGAATTTTGCAGAATGTTCAGATGTTTGAAACATATTTTTGGGCTGTTTCTTGTAAAACTTGTGGTTTTCTGGAAAATCACAGAAGACTGAAGTCAATACATAATGACATACATTTGAGGTTCATACTTCATATCCTTCAGAAAATGCATGCTAACTCAAATCCTATTATTCTAGCTACTTTCTAGGTTTATAAGAACAATATTGTATATCTGTCCATATTGTTGGACCTTTGTCCCCCCATTATTTTATCTTTGCCCAGATTTCTTGCAATAAAAGGTTGGGAGGTATGCCCACATTCATAATGGAGGTTTCACAGCCAGCAACACTGATGTGAGCCACAAAACCTTGCTTATGTGCACTGTGCATCAATATGCATGGCACAATGCCACGTGATGAGCAATATCGAGTATGTAAAAGCACTCCTTGTAGGCTCTGTGCAAAACATGCACAGTTTATTGAATCCTAGATGCTTTGGTTTTGCCATTCATTTCACCAAAAAATTTATATTTCGCATTTTTTAAAAGCTGACACACTCATGTATCTGAACCATATCATTCAAGTATTTATATGATATAAAACTCCCAAATAATATGCTTTTTTTCTAGGAAAAAGTAATATTTTCTGTCATATGTTACAACAAAATATACATATTTTATGTGGTGTGAGAGACATACCCACATTTGAGATTCTGTTGAGTATTGTCCCTAAAAGATTGGACTGTGCAAAACAAAATGGAAATATAATTATGGCTTAATAATATATTGATGTTGTAGCAATATATATATATATATATATATATATATATATATATATATATATATATATGGAATTTGTAAATGGATAGAGTGCAATTTGAAAAAGTTGGACAAAAAGACGTGTAGCTCGCCATTGTTTTCAGAGTGAAGTAAACAAAGACTATTAAAAAAACATTAATTTCAGACCTTAAGGGACTACAAGTTTTTCTATAAAAGTGATTGTTTCTTTTTTTTATATACGAGACAAAACAAAAATAAACTTTCTTTTCATTAAAATTCAAGATATAGCCACTCTTTTGCCTTTGAGGGCAGGAGACCAGTACAACCGTGTTTTATATATAGTTCTATTAGTAACATTTCCTGGAAATTTCTTGAATAAATTTTGAACCATTTTGGAGGTAAAATTCAAAAAGTGAAGAGCAAAACTGGGTAAAGACTGTTAACAGGCTGGCTGAAAATGCTCAACAGTTATGGGACTACTTACTGTATATTTACTGTATGTGTTTATGCCAAACAGAACAGTTGAATCAAGCAATATATGCAGCAATGTATGGAGGTGTGTGTGTGTGTGTGTGTGTGTGTGTGTGTGTGTGTGTGTGTGTGTGTGTGTGTGTGTGTGTGTGTGTGTGTGTGTGTGTGCATGTGTGTGCATGTGTGCGTGTGTGTCCTTTTAATCTAACTCAGAAACCAGTGTTTATTGCCCCCAGCATGCTAGGATAAGACATGTCAGACAAGGTTGGAAGCATAGACTCTATATTTCTAATTATATGTTTGACAACTCACTGTATATTTCTTTATTGCTTGGATGTTTTCAAATTCACATTATAAAGAGTATCATGGACTGTCAGCATTATGGCCAGAAATAGACTGAAACCACTGAGCCCCTGCTATATGACAATTACAATTCTTGTTTATCACTGTGCAGTTTGAGAGTTGCAACTCTCAAATAGTACACAGACACTGTATTTTATTAATGTTGCCTGTTAATCCCCCCCCTTTCCTGTAGTCATCTAGATTCCTAGCACCCAGGCTATAGCATTTGCGTGAAAGTATGCATTTCATTAAGACTTGAAATGGGGAAGAGAAAGGCAATGTCTTCCTCTTTAGTTATGATATGGAATTTCTGTGAAATTATTCTTAATGCAATCTGACATTATATTCAACTCATGTCCTGTATATGCTTCTTTAGCAAAATTAGAAAAAAGCAAATATTAAAAAAAATGCTATTTCTAAGATCACTAAGTGTCTCTCTGGAACTCAGCCCCAGCCTTAAACATCTTCCTACTCCCAGCATGGTTAATCATGTTACTTTATACATATAAAAATGTATTTTGATAAATTAGTATGATTCAGTATTATTGGGTGGCAACGGTGGTGCTGCGGTTAGCATTGCCACCTCTCAGCAAGAGGTTCTCCGGTTTGATTCTCGGCTGGGCTGCCTTCTGTGCGGAGTCTGCATGTCCTCCCTGTGGTCGCGTGGGTTTCCTCCGGGTGCTCCGGTTTCCTCCCACATCCCAAAGACATGCAGTAAGTGGACTGGACACTCTAAATTGGCCCCAGGTGTGAGTGTGTGCATGTATGTGCCTTCTGTGGAAGGTTGGGCGCTGGGCTGGCAGCTCAACACCATAAAACTCCACTGCCAATCATGAGTGGACAGATGATCTGCTGTGGCGACCCCTAACCGGGAAAAGCCGAAAGAAGAAGAAAAGAAGAAGTATTATACAATTCCTCCTCTAAAACGTGCACGCTGATTGGCCAGCCCAACCAGCATGCCCGTTGTAAATCCCTCAATATACTAACGGAAAAAGGTCCGGTCGCCCGGACTTTTTCCGTTAGTATAAACACTAATCTCGCTATGTTAAAAGAGTTTAACATAGCGACACAGGTTTAAAAAAAGCAACGCAGATCTCCGTTGCTTTTTTTAAAGCTGTCTCGCTATGTTAACCTCCTTTAACATAGTGACACAGTGTGTAAAAAGCAACGGAGATCTTGCGATCTCCGTTGCTTTTTTTTTTAAACCTGTCTTGCTATGTTAAATGAGTTTAACATAGCGAGACAGCTTTAAAATAAGCAACGGAGATCTCCGTTGCTTATTTTAAAGCTGTCTCGCTATGTTAAACCCATTTAACATAGCGAGACAGTAAAAAGCAACAGAAATCTTGCGTTCTCCGTTGCTTTTGCCCACAGCTCTGATGTACTGCGTAGGCATGCGCAGTACATCAGAACTGCCGCGGAACACCAGACAGCTGCGGAAGGGCAGCAAAGAGGCATTATACAATGCCATTATTTAAGAAAAGTAATTATTTCTTTTCTTAAATAATGTCATTGTATAATAGCAATAACCCACTTCTGGGTGTGGGTAATGCTGGATTTACCCACGGTTGTCTTTGTTTGGTCCCTCGGGCTTCGCCCTCGGGACCAAACCACGCCAACCGTGGGTAAATCCAGCATTACCCACACCCAGGCGTGGGTTATTGCTATATGATTCAGTATTATTACCATGGCTATTAATTAAAAACTGACTTAATTAATGTGTGACAGGCCCTTTCAGTGTGAAACAAGAAACATGGACTTTTTAAGACTGAAGGTGAAGAACGTTCCTCATAATGAGGTACACTTCAAAGTTATGTCAGTAAGTGTTTACTTCTTATCACTGTAATTGACATTATATGACTTTCATATTTTCAATTTTTATTAGCAAATTATAATACTTCTTTAGTATTACAATTATTAATTATAACTCGTGTTGCAGGGAACACCTTTTTTGCACACAAACTGATTAACATTACCAAGATTTGTAGTTAAGAACTCATAAGAGGTTATTTAGACGCCTGTTAATTAGGTTTTCTGTTAATTGTTCAGATTAAGACACACAATTTTTATTCACACAGCTGTGGGAATGCCAGGAGTATGGCTGGGCATGATTTAGGTTCATAGGTGTTTACTAGACTAACGTTCACAAGGACATTTTTAAGCCTAGCCATGCATCCCAAATCTCTGACCAGTTCTGATACCCTTGATAACTGTAAGCAGGGGTTTGGGAGAAGAACCACTTACAGGTTACCTATGTCCATTAGAGACATAGGTGCTAAATCAGGGATGAGTTTCCTATCCAATTGTCCAAGTTGCAGTTGAATTGGGTTAGGGAGGAACTCTGCTTCACATGGATGGGGAGCCTGTTCCATACACATGGTAATCTCTAGGATACATACCTATCTCTTCAGCAGGACCTATTCATATCACAGGCAAGGTTTGAGTCTTTAGAACAGGTAAATCTGGTGCTGTTTGTTTTGTGGATATGCAGGAGGTCCATCAGAGTGGGGTCTGACAATGCCCTATATGTCAGGCATAGATCTCCCCTCAAAAGCCTGTAGGAGACAGAATACAGGGATAGAGCAGTAAGGTGGTGTGCATAGGACATTTTACTTGTGCCCTATATTCTTTTAGTGAGGAACCTCTGTGGACATTCCAGTTGTTGGATATTGTACTCAATAATAGGTCTGATGAATGCCAAATACAGTGGAACAATTGCTTCCTTGGACTTATAAGTTGTGCAGTATAGAATGATTTCCTCATCACTGTAGACACATGATGGTCAAAGGTTAGATTACTATCTATGTGTGTCCCTAAGTCCCTGACTACTGGGTCAACTCTAAAGGGTGTGTTGTCAATATAATAGGTACCAGGGATGGATGACTTCCCAAAGGATACTATTATGCATTTCTTGGCATTTAGTTTTATTCCATGGCTCTGACACCAGTTGTTTGTCTGTGTCAGCCCCTCCAGGAGAACATTTGTGTCAGTGTGAGATTCAATGACAACTCCTAATTTGCAATCATCTACAAATGTAGTCAGCCAGAGACCACTGACATTGGCTTTGACTTCAGAGAAGTTAATGCCAAAAAGGAGTGGTCCAAGGAATTATCCCTGAGGGACTCCACTTGTGACTGGCCTCTTTGTAGAGGTGGACTCCCCAATTCTAACTTCCTGGGTCCTGTCTGTGAGCCAGTTGGCTATCCACCGGGTGACATACAGGTTTGTACCTAACCTCTTGAGTTTGTCAACAATGCCCGAGTGGGGTATTGTGTCAAATGCCTTGACCAGGTCAAGGTAGGCAGTGTGAACAATTTTGCCCTCATCCATTACTTTGGTGACCGTTTCATAGAAGTCCACCAGATTGAGTAGTCATGATCTGCCCTTAACAAAACCAAACTGGGTTGGGTCCAGTGTCTGGAGGTTTATTACATCTGTATTGATCATCTCCATGAGAATTCTTTCCATGGCTTTACATATAAGAGTAGTAAGACTTATAGGTCTATAGTTTCCAGGGTCTGTAGATGGCACACCTTTGTGTAGAGGGATGACTGTTGCTTTTCTCCATTCATGAGGCACAGAGTCTGTTTGGAGGCTACAGTTAAATAGTAATTCCAGAGGCCCTGATAGGTCATATTTCATGCTATTTAGAAGGCATCCTGGGATATTGTCTGGGCCCATTGATGGAGTGTTCTTGGTTTTAGAGAGATCATTAAGGACCTGTTCCCTAGTGATAGTAGGGGGAGTTATATTTGAAGATATTTCCTGAGGGAAGGTTGAGGGGGAGAGAGAGGTATAGTTGGAGCTGAATTTATCAGTCAGGACGTTTGCTATATCTTCTAGCTCAGTACAGGTGGCTGCATTTACAGTGAGCTCTGCACACAACTGTGTACTGCCTTTGAGGTTGCAGACATAGCTAAAGAATGCTTTGTGATTGTCCTTGGCCTGGAAGGCCAAACTTACCTCAAATTTGGCTTTGGTAGACTTTATTTGTCCACTGAGTTGTTTGTTTAGTTTGATCAGAGTGCTTTTACCCTGCTAGGTGCTGCACCTCCTAATTGTTGCCATGATTTTCTTCTTCCTGTTATATAGCCTATTGATTTTGTGATTCCACTAGGGTGGTTTGATTTTTCAGTTAGTTCTGTACTTCTTCCTGGTGGGTACAGCTGCCTCTATGCAGCTATTAGCATGCTTGTACAGGGTTTCTGTGAACAATTTTGCATAGGCGGCAGTATTCTCAGGGTTTATGAGGGCTTGAAATTTTGCCAGGCTCTTACTTAGTAGCAGGAGGTTAGTCTTAGAATAGTTCCTGAACATTCCAGGTGTGTCATGTGCCTGACGGGTGTGGAAGAAAGTACAGTTTAATCCATTCCTGTCAATGTGTTTTGATCTGTACCATCATAACACAGTTGATATAAACTGGAGAAATAATGGAATTTAATCTGAACCATCACAACACAGCCTATTTTAAACTGAAGAAGGAGTGGAGCTACTCCCTTACCTATAACTGCTACTCTGGGACAAAAAAATAATCAAACATGCAAGTGAAAGTTAAAAGGTGAGAAATGAGCCAGTGAGTGTTACTTTGCTATGGGATCGTGCTTGCCTGTTGTATTACTGTACAGTTAATAATTTTTTGAGTAGGTGGGATATCTAGTATTTAAATTTCATTTTTGTTGGGTGAAGTAACACAGGAATTTGGTCTACACATCTTTCAGGCACATCCACTTCTTTTGATGTTGTAGAAAATGTATGTTTCAAGCATACAGTGTACTCCAGAATTACAGTAAGAGTTGCATTTTTACTGGATTACTGTGTGTAACTTTTTACTGCATAGTATTCATATGTCTTTGAAAAGGGAGATAAAACAGTTTCATTTTAACTGTTCAGGGGCTGATAACTGACCACCAATGAGTAATGCACATAAATCTTACACCAGATGTTCTGTCATGCGGTGGGGGGGGGGGGGTGGAGGTTACAACTCTTTCGGTATGCTTCACAATTTCCCATCATTTTCATTTACTATTAATTAGTGGTGAACTGATCCTAAAACCGCTTTAGCCATGACATGGGACAAAAGTAGGAAAACACTGTTAATTAACCATCTTAAGTATTGACCTGTTTTTGCCTATTGGAATAATATTATCATAAATTATGTTATATGCAATATCGACAACAAAAAAAATGCACAAGGAAGAAAAGCTGTTGCAAAAATCAGTTCTTGGTTAGGCTGACACTGTGTTTAATAACATTAAGGTAAGGACATGATCTTATTGCAGCTAATCGCTGATGGAATATAAGTTGTCACTGGTTGGAAGGCAACAGGTACGTATAAGCAGAAATAAAGAATTGTGATATGCTTATTACATACAGTACTGCGTAAAATACTCACTTGCAGTGGCATTAGGGTTGCCACCTTTGGAAGAAATAAAAACCTGCCAAAGGCCCCTTCCTTTGCTCTACCAGTTGCCCCTTCTATTTCAGTAAGTAAATGTGCATTTTATTTTTTCTTGCAAAGTTAATAATCATGCTAGCAATAATTTTGATGAACCAGCAAAGAATATGCTGAATGCAACATATAAATGTATAAACATGCTGTACATGTTAAAAAGATATTTGTAATATTGTTCTAGCAACTGGTTTGTTTGCTGAAGCTATTAGGTATGTGTGAGGCTCTAAATCATGCTGAGGAAATGAAGAAAAGAAAAACAGTGAATTACATTTGTATATCATTTTCTACAATGTGTCCTGAATGCTGGTTTTATTCATATTTACAATATGATTTATACTGCACGTGAAACTTAAAGTATATGCAACTTTACCACAGAGTACATAAAGTTTAACTGGGAGACAGACCCAGTGTTTCACTTTTATAAAGAAGAATGATTAGACTTATACGTTTCATATAAAATGCTTCATAAAAAGGATCTTTTCATTAGTTTAACTGCTGCTGATGGTCACATTTCGCATCACCCAGGAGGATGCCATTTAAAACAAACAAAATATTATTCTGACAAAATAATTTAAATGAAAACAGGAAACCCAAGTGAAACTCTAAACATTTTTGGAAGTATACTTCAGAAATATAAGGCTGCCACCTGTCCTCCTCATAATGGCACATTCACGGTTTGAGAGCATGCATCCTGTTTGCAGCACTGACTGAGAATGTGAATCCAATATGAATGGAAAAGTCCCAGTTTGCCAAATGCATTAATTCTGAGGTAGCAACTGGTGAGATTAAGCAGTAAAAAAAAAGCATTGGCTGTCATTTCAAGTCATTATCTTCCTAATCTGCAGGCTATCGGTGTGTTGAGGGTTATCTGGTTGTTCTCTACTAGGTCAGTTCATAAAATTAAAGGTGAACAATAATTGTCTGAAATCTGGATGTGGGCTGTACCAGAGTCAGGAAAAGCACTCTATATGCTGCCAGCATGGAATGCTGTTTTCTTACTTTTTCACTGAGAGTTTATTCAAAACAGATTATTATTTTTTTAATGTATTGTGCTTCAAGGAAACTGGGTTAGTTGAGAGTACAGTACTGCTGTGGTCGGGAATGGTATTATCTTTGGTCACTGATACTGGCAGGTGCTTAATTTCAGAGCTTCAGGGTGGCTACCAAGACAAAAATCTTAAAGGTTATCATCTGTGATGTGACATCATGAATAAACTTTGCAGTCCCTTAGCATGACCACGTTGGTGAGTAAGACTTTAACTAAGCAGATTAGCAACTGGGACAGTGCAAAAAAAACGAGACTTAGAATTAGAGGTCGGCTCTGCTTTCATCCAGTCTGTTGTTAATGCTTCTTGCTTAGACTGCCTGATAGATAGAAAATATCTGTATTTAAGGGGGGTAGCAACAGAGATAGAAATCTACTACCTCTGATCCATTTAATCTTTTCTTGGCTTGTTTTAACTGCATTTTCTGTTTAACAAAGGTTTAATAAACTCACTCTGCTTCCCAGAAATGTATACAAGCTATTAATGTTACACTGAGTGTCTGACAAAGTGAAATGTGGAGATCTATTGACTAACAGTGTTCTTTGCAGGATGCATGAATGACTGTGACAATATTTTTTGAAAGACACTTGCCAAATAAAATGCCTTTGACACATTGAACAATTGCAGAGTCTGTGGAACTGCACTTAGCTGTGTGAACTAGGACTTCCTGGCGATTGTACTGATGTAAGCCAGCTAACAGGAAACACTGGGAGATAGCTGACTGGGAAAATAATCTGTCATGCCATAATAATCTTGAGTGAGCTTGTAACCTTGCTTTTAAAGGGAGTATTTTCTTACCCCTGAAAGTTAGTAACCTCAGTGTTAGCTTATTTAGAGTTGTGGGTGGTGCAGGGATAATGGGGGTGCATAGGGGTGTTTGTTAAAATATAATTACTGCATTGATGTTTTTCTGTAATATTTAGTGCAATGTGTTTGCGGCCAAAGTCTTGGTGCAAATCTAGACTTTTGCTCTGATAGCTATCTTTAAATTAATTCATTTATTAATTTGAATTTGTTTACCAGGGTGGAGCACTGATTAATTCTGACCAGTTTCAACCTCAGCCTTTTAAATTCAAAGTGGTTTCTTTTTGCTCAAATCTCAGTCACAGCACATCTTAGCCCAAAGGGTAGCATCTCACAGTGAAAAAATAAACAAAACAAACAAAAAAAAAAAAAAAAACTAATCACCTGAGCACTGATCTTTGTATGTTAAGGCAGGGAATGGAAATGGCATGTCACTATCATGCTAAATAACCTGCAGTGGAATTTATAATGCTGAATGATTACTGACTGTTCTAGTCGGATAGTATACCTCTGACATTGCTGTTCTTTACTACATGCCTTGTTGCAACTCATTCTGCTGTATGCAGTTGCTGTATACATGGCATACATTCCATATGACATTGCAAGTTTGCAGCAATAACTAAAAGGTTGTTTGGTAGAGGTAGCAGGGTGATACTTAGAATACAAGTGCCCAAGGGCCCCCCAGCTTGACATTTGCTGGGGGCAGGGATGTAGCCAGAGATTTACATTTTGTACTCAAACCTAATGTTGCTGTCCCCACTACCAACTTAAAAATGTACTCAGCCGTCAACATGCTACCCCCAGATACATGGGAAGAAGCACGTTATTTTCAACTGTTACAATTTATTTCCATAAAAAGCTAATTTTAGATGTGTATTCCTTTTGCACAAGAATTATTTGTGTAGCGTACTGCTGTACTGTGAATATTCATTTACTCAGTTCTAAACATTCTGTGCTTTCTGAGTGTTAACATTTGCAAGAGATGCTCAGAAAATAACGCACTCATTTCAGTACACTGAGTATGCCTGGCTACAACCTTGGCTGGAGGCCCCCAAAATGCTAACACTGGCCCTGTCAGTTTTAAACCAGTGGAGGTCTGTAACGTTTTATTAAAAGCCCATCTTGAAGAAACGACAGCATATCTTGCGAATATTCAATATCAAGTGGAGGTACGCAATGAATATTCATAACATAGTCAGGCCCCTTCGCCCGCAGGCAGTGACGCTAGGCTGCTGTGGGTGAGTCTCGGGAGTGGTTTGCTAATGGACATCCGGCAGTGACTTTTCGTCAAATAAGCCTTTTTCTTTGTGTAGTTTATTTGCTTCCTATACTGGATCTGGAAGGAAACCACGTGCTCTACTGTGGGCATTACTGTTCCGTGTTTCACCATACATAGCCAGGTTTGTACTACTATATACCTAGGCAGCTATATCTGTTTCTCATGAAGTTTATGGTTTTCAGGCAAATTACTGAGTGTTGTGGTTATTAAATAGTAATGTATATTCAAGTTTCAGACTTCACATTTTTCAGAAAATGTACGTTAATGCAAAAGATGTTTGAGCAACTTTTTAAGTTTATATGAATAATATTTAAAATCTGTCCCCGATTTTTGGGCTGTTGTACATCTTGTAGTTTTGTTATGTTCCAGATAGTTTGCGCTTAGAAGTTGAAATGTATGATTTGTATATTGTTTTGTAAAGTGCTTCAGATCTGACTGTCTTACTAGGCGTAATATGTAGTGCAGAAATACGTGTTGCTCTCTGCAGCCCTCACGTGGTACGTTTTCACGACAGTAACTTACAAGCGCTCTAACGTCTTTTTCAATTAGCTGTTTACAAAATTAGTGTTTAGTAAGGTTGGATTGTTTTTAGTAGACAAAATATGAACCACCTGTATTGTTCTATGGCTTCAACATACTAACAGGTCACGAAAAAAAAATGAAGTAATCCTGGACGGGGTATCAGCCCATTGGTGTACTCGTATTATGGCACACCTCCCTGTAGGCAGTTTGGAGGTCCTCTACAGCACTTACTTGAGATGTGACTGGCATATCTGACGAAAACTTGCTCTGACACAAGCAAACAGTATGACTGCTTTTCCCGGGTAATGCTCCAAATACCAATTGTTGTGTGTGTATGTGTACACACACCTGGTACACCCACATTTTTTATGTATCGTGGGCATGTTTGCATCTTTGTTGTAAGTGTATGGGTTTGCTCTTCTGTCTGGGGAGCACCAAGATGGCAAGTAGCACAGAAGATATTACTTAAGTAATAATTTGCATAAGATTCTTTTTATGGGTACTTATTAGCTGACTACAGTCCTTTGAAATTCATTTGGAAAAAAATCATTTATCCTAGTCGAGTAAATAGTAGGCAGTTAAGATGGGAGTCAAAGGAAACTGGTGACTTTGATAAAGGTCTAGCTATCTTCCTCTTCAAGTAATGTACCCTGATAGGTTGAGAATAGAGCCAAGCTAAACTGTAAAGAATAATATGTTTGGACAGCCAGTACAGTTGCCTGAATCACTTGCACATGCTAGTGTACAGTGTTGGAACACCTTTAACAAAGTTTTTTTTGTGTGTGTGTGTGTGTCTGCAAACGTCATGTCTTTGTTTGCTTACATATTTATCTTAACTGTGAAGTCTTGTGACTTTTGCTTAAAGGAAAACTCCATCCTCTCGTACAGTTTAACTCAATTGTTAGGTTTCTTTTCTCCCTACAGTATGGTTCCAGTTTTGTATAGGTACCTGAAACCTGCTTGCACTTTTTAAAACTTTGATTCCAGTACAGGAAATAAAAGGAAGGGAAAGCCCACCTACTTTTTTTTAAAACTCACCGTCTCACATACTTTGCAGAGAAATTTGTCTTCACCTGTATGACATATCATAGACACTGCTAAATCTCTAGTTTACCCTGTCAGGTACTGCTGTCAATCTTAGATGGGCAATTAATCCTTCTAATGTGAGGGGCACCACAGCTGAGATACAGAAAGCTGTGGAACTGTTTTCCACTGGTTTTATTGCAGAGGGGAGGAGAACAATACTCCCCTACATAGCAAAGGAAATTGATCAGTCAGGGGTTTAAAGGCAGTTGTCAACTCTTCTGACAAATTTGCAAAAGCAGCAACACAGTGTTGAAATGCTATGCTTTAAATGTTATTTATAATGGTTTATATGTCAAGATAACTTAAATGTAGTATCAAAGATTTCTGTAACATTTAGAGAAAAGTCAAAAAATATTTTTTCTTGCAAATGCCTTTACCATTTTCAACCCCCCCCCCCCCCCAACACACAGGCCAGAACTGCAGAAAGAGAGTAGGGTGGCAACCCTATCAACTAGGTGCACTGATACTGTTCATAATTTTATGCTTTTTTTGTGACATCCTGCCAGAGGTGGTGCATATCTGGTACATGCAGATCCATTGTAAGAGATTCCCACTGATTTTGAGTCCGTCGTTGTTTTGCAACCATAACATACAGCTGAATTTACTTTAACATATATTTACTATGTGCCCTTGCATTAAAAACACAAAGAAAAGGAAATCAGAAGTACTTAACTGTGTTTTAAATGCACACACACTCATATGCTTTTGTGCACATGTACTTTATACACATGATTTCTTCTGTCTACCTGATGAATCTGGACAACTTGGGGCAATGCAGCAATTGCCTCATGTACACAGACAACCCTCTCCTCCTACCACCCAACACTACAACGTGTGAGAGATGCACTTGTGTTGCCAAACTGGAAACAAAGCTCTCTTCACCCAAGACTGGACTAGACAGTCAAGAGAAGGTAAACACTTGCACCGCACCACACCACACTCATCACATAGTCCCTCAAAACCTACACCACCAAAACACACAAATAGAAACACAAAACACATGCCTACATTCGCAGAGGCTCTCAATAAAAACCTGCCCAAGAATCGGAGACCTCCAAAGCAGAAACACAAGCAAACTCCACCCCCCCAACACAGCCCACAGACTCAGTGTGCCACTCAACCACAGCCCATAAGGCATAACAACGTACCCAACACTCTAGTCATAGGTGACTCTAGTAAGGCACACTGATGTTCCACTCACCAGGCTAAACAAGGAGAAAGTTACTGTCAAGTCACTCCACAGCAAGTACAAATATGACACTGTCATTGTCCATGTTGGTGTCACCTGAGACGTACCTCCCTGGACTACATGAAAAGAGACATGGAGGAGCTCTCTGATCTTGTAGCCCAGGCAGGTATGACCCTGGCCCTGAGTAGCATCCTGCCATCACCCAGAGTGATGCCACAGTACAAGGACAAAATGATTGACTTCAACAATTGGCTAAGCTTCTGGTGTCATTCTAAGGGGATCCAGTATTTATCTGCCTGGGACGACATGATCGACAGACCACGAAGCTTTGCCAGAGATGGCTTGCACCTGTCACCCTTGGGATTCCGGATACTGGCTAAGGCTCTTGCCACTCCTATAGTGCCTTTTTAGGCAAGGTTCAAATGCAAATTCACCACCGTAACCGGTACAAGCAAGCAAAATCTGAGGGTAATGCTACTGAATGCTAGAAGTCTAAACTTCAAAATGCACTAACTCGAGGCACTCCTTAAAACGGAGAACATCGACGTCTGTGCAGTGACAGAGACCTGGTTCAAAGCTCCAGAGAGCACCCCTGCATTACCAGGCTATAATTCATACCACACCTTTCGGCCACCTAACCCGGAACGAAGCACGAAAGGTGGAGGCATGTCCATATTCATTAAGGATATCCACACCTCCAGGCAAATGCACAGCATAATATATCCGAGATTATCCAAGTGCAACTAACTCTGGGCAAGACCGCAGTCCAAATTGTAGCTTGCTACAGACCCCCCACCATGCCCCAGGATTCCCACTCCTCATTTCTTGATGCACTGGAAAGTATTACGATACAACCTAACACCCTAATAATGGGCGATTTCAACTACCCCACCATTAACTGGGAAAACTACTCGTTTACCAACTCTCTTGCTCAACATTTTCTGGAATTCATAAATTCCAATGCCTTGGATCAACTTATTCACATCCCCACATGGGGCAGCAATATCCTAGACCTGGTCATTACCAACATGGGCAACTGGTGTTCCACACCAGAGGTCAATTCCTCGTTGGTCAGATCCGACCACAAGCTAATCACCCTAGACATCCACATCCTACCCCCAATTAGGGAAACCACCGTAAAAAACTTCTCCAAAGCCAACTTTAAACTTCTTAAGACATAAGTGGCAAACTTCATGATGCCCATGCAGACAGACAGTAGAGGTACGACTGCTGAATCCTACATAAATGCACTTTATAAGCACTATGCTATCCCTAATAGAACCAAGATGTTATCCTCCAAAAAAAGGAAGCCAGTCTGGTGGTCCTCTGCCATAAACAAACTCTACAACAGAAGAAAGAAACTGTTGCAAAAAAAGAGTAAAATCCCATGACTGGAGGAACTCCCTGGTCAACCTCAGTAAGAAGCTGAGATCCCTCATAAAATCCTCCAAAGCTAGTTACGAAAACAAAATTGCTACTGACTCTAAAGACAACCACAAAGCATTCTATAGCTATGTCAATAATCTCAAAGGCAACACTCAGATCTGCTTAGTTACAGCACAATGGCACTAAATATACAGCACCAACTGATATTGCCAACATCCTGGCAGATAGGTTCAGTGCTAACTTTACCCCCTCTCACCCCCTAGAGGACCCGTTTCTATACCGGAAGAATGCAAAGTTCCTGTAATCACAGGTAAAAACACTCTCCAAAGCCAAAAACACAGCATCCATGGGACCTGACAATATCCGAGGCTGTGTTCTACACGAACTACAGAATGAACTGGCACCCTACCTAAGTACCATGTTCAGTCATAGCCTCACTTCAGGCTTTGTGCCCACTGGTGCACCGCGACAGTTATCCCACTCCACAAAGGGGGAGCCACAACGGACCTCGAACTACCTCACCATTAGACTGACGAGCCTGGTCTGCATGGCATGGAACGTATCATCATGGAACTCATAAACAAAGACATTGGTAATCTCCAAACTCTGGACCCTACCCAGTTCGGATTTGTAAAAGGTAGATCATGTCTCCTAAACCTGACTGAAGCAGTCACCAAATTCATAGATGAGGGTAAGGTGGTTCACACAGCTTATCTAGATCTCGCCAAGGCTTTCAACACAATCCCCCACTCTGGAATTATAGATAAGCTCACTAAACTAGGTATAAATCCCTATGTCACAAGATGGGTTGCCAACTGGCTCACGGACAGAACCCACACTGTGAAAGTAGCAGACTCCAAATCCGACTTCAGACCAGTGACAAATGGAATACTACAGGGTTCAGTCCTGGGTCCTCTCCTGTTAGCCTGTACTTCAGAGAAGTAGATACCAAACACAGAAGGTCTTTGGCTAACAAAGTTTGCAGATGACTGCAAACTAGGAGCCATAATCGAAACTCCTAACGATGTGGACATACTACAAAAGGGCCTCACTGAGACAGATGCCTGGTGTCAAAGCCATGGCCTGAAGCTCAATGCCAAAAAATGTATTGTAATCCCCTTTGGTAAAATCTCTGTACCCATGAACTACCACATAGCTGGTAGTCTACTTAATGCCAAAAATGTGATGAGACCTTGGGACACAGGTGGACAGTAGTCTCTTCTTTGATAATCGCATCGCCACAGTGGTCAGGAAATCCTTCTACGTGGCTCACCTCATCACAAAAGGTTTCTCATCCAGAAAAAAAAGAGGTCATTGTTCCCCTCTACTCATCACTCATTAGACCCATTATAGAGTACAATGCCCCTTTTGGTATGTACCTCACAAGACATCTACAACAACTGGAAAGGCCACAGAAATGCCGCACAAAGAGGATTACTGGCCTCAGAGATGCCGTACGCAGACAGTCTCAAAAAACTCCAGCTTTACTACGTCACATATCGCCTACTCGGAGGCGATCTCTGCCTAACATACAAAGCTATGTCAGACCCAGAGCTCTTGGACATGCTCCACTTAAAGAAATCCCAATCCCTCTGAGCTACACGCTCTAGGGACCTAAACCTTGTCACCACAATAAACAGAATATGCTGCAGGGATAGATTCCTGTCCCAGAGACTTCCCATACTCTGGACCAGACTACCTATGGCAAACAGAGCTCCTCATTAGCACTATTCAAGAAAAATCTTGATGATTGGATGGGAGATAGAAAATTCACCCCGGGGATCACATCTGTGGCTCTACTCGACGGGGGCACAGGAAAATAATTTTCTTGGGTGGCGAAAGCCAGGGTACGTTTTTGGCTAGGCTTATATAGGCTCTAGGGCCAATAGCTTAGTACCTACCTATGAACCTATACACATTTACAGAACACACACACATAATACGCATACTAATTATATATTATATAAATTCAACAGCAAAAAGAATGGACCCGGATAGGAGCGTGCTGTAAAAATTGTAAAATATCCAAACAGCAGCAAACAGCACGTATTTCACATCCAGGGCAGGGTCTCTAAAAACTGATAGGTGCGGCAAGAAAACCCAACCACTACCAGTTAAAGTCTCGAGTTACTTCTTGCATCCACTTTCTTCAAAAGCACTTTTCGTTTGCAAGCATTATTTCTATAAGCATCACCTTAAAACAGTTGGCATCAATAGAGCTGAGCATCCACTTCTGAATAATTTTAAAGCAGCTTCTATTTATTATAAAACATCGTCAGAACATGTTAAAATAATAAAACAAACACAGAAAGATAAGTGTTTTCGGGTTTCAAAGTTCACCCTTCATCAGATCTATACATAATGACCACTGTTCCTTGTTTAAAAAATACTTTGCTCCAATGAGGCGAAACTGCAAATGAACACGCCCATTCCCTGATATGTTAAACACGCCTTCTTAAACTTCATTTCCTGAGTGCAAGTAGTTTTGAAACAGCACTACAAGTTGATGTGCCCTTTCCCTTTGAGAAGTGCTAGACACACCTTCTTAGTCTTCGCTTCCTAAGTGCAGGTTGGATGGGAAATGTAGTATTAAGTCCTGGTTTTACATGTGCTTGTAGTTTCCCTATCCAGAACATTTCCTCTTGCTCTAGTCTACTATTGATATCACCCCCCCCCCACTTACTGGACACATATAGAACTTTTAATACCCTGAAAACAAAACTATGATCTATATGCCTCATTGGAGCAAAGTAGTTTTTAAACAAGGAACAGTGGTCATTATGTACAGATCTGATGAAGGGTGAACTTTGAAACCCGAAAGCGCTTTTAACATACAATGCACCTATCAGTTTTTAGAGACTCTGCCCTGGATGTGAAATACCTGCTGTTTGCTGCTGTTTTTATTTATTTATATATATATATATATATATATATATATATATATATATATATATATATATATATATATATATAAAATATGTGTGTGTGTGCAATATGTGTGCATACAATGAATCCTTTATAATACACAACATAGTATAGTTAAGCATCATTAATGCATACATTCTGGTAAATGTTGCGCAATAATTTACTTGGTCACTGTCACTCACAGGCTATGTGTTGCACAGTCTTGGTCAGTGTCTTTGTCATTATTTTCTTTCTTTGTATTGCTAAGTGCATTTAATAATTGTTATTATCTTTGCCAATTTAGCCTACTCTGCAAGACTGCTCTTACAAAAACCTGTTTATATGCTTTCTTTTGATGCAAGTAGCTAACAGCTATTTATAGCATAGAGCAAGCTCTGACAGACACATAAATGAGGCTCAGTCAGGTAAACAGAGAAGCAGCTCTGTTACAGAAGGTGTGTTTAGATGACAGTGTTTCACAGTCTTGCCATTCTAGCTTAATGGCATGAGAAAACAGCACCACTTCCTTATGTCTAGCATGAGTTATATAAAGAGGACTTGAAATGTATTCTGGGAAGAAGGAATGAAAGCAAGAAAACAAGATCACGTTATCAAGGCAGGCCCCATCATCCGCCATTTTGAGGAAACATTAAAATTGTAAAAGAAGCACTTGGAATGAATTTCAGGCATTAAAATAGCTCAAAAATACAATGAAAAACATGTTGAGTTCTAAGGTGGAATTTTCCTTTTATTTGAGAGTATGTGGCCAGAAAGAGTGATTAGTAGCTAGTGGATGAGAAAGCAGATTTACATGAAGAAAAACTTTGCAGGTACAAGAATGGGGTGGGTGACTTTTGCAACTGAAGAGTAGTTAAATGAGCAGATACAGACCCGATATCTCAGATTTTATTAACCAAGATACAGAGAAAAGAAAATGTGTGACACTGGAAGTGCTTGACATTGGCAATGCAAAACATATTGGAATTGTCATCCTTGTGTGTGTGTTTTTATGATTTTAATATGTTTGCTAAATTTTAATTGTGCGTTGTGTGGTACTGCTCATTCTGTCCACAGAGAGGAGTATTTTGACTGATAAGTGATTCACACTATAACTATTTTATTTAGTACTTTTTTAGGCCACCCTGTGACCATGAGGAAGTTGATTACTTTATCCAAGTTATGTTTCATGCAGTGGCTTATTATAGCTTCGGTTAAGGGAGTTGGATCCATCCACATCCCCTTTTTCCTATTTTTACATATGGGGTCATGGTATCACTTTAACAGTGACAATCCTCTAGAGCCAAGGTTTACACCACCAGATGGCTAGCCCTTCAGCAGTAGTTCATCTACACTATGCACTCACACTTATGGCCAATTTATTGTCCAGTCCATATACCCCGTCTTTGGAATGAAGAAGAAAGCCAGAGTAGCCACAGGGAAACCCATGTAAACACAAGGAGGACATGCAGACTCTGCACAGAAGGCACCCCAGCTGAGAATCAAATCGAGGAAACTCTTGCTGTGATCATCTGTTGTACCACTGTGCTTTCTGTCCTTCAGTTAAGGATGAATGTATATAATAAAATCAGTTCATTGTTTCTTATCTTGCTTTCCTGGTATCCCCTTAATGTTGACGAAACACAGTGCCTATATTCCTTCAGCTAACCTTTTATGATCATCTACAGACTGCTGTTTATAAGATCATGTAAAACTCTATGCTGTGCATTCTTTTAACAATGTTTTCAAATCTATTAATGTATGATCAACCCATTTTTCATGTATGTTTTTATAATGTTCTGAGTTTTTATGACTGTATAAACCAACTTAATTTCTGCTGGAGATTTTCTCCATCAGTCCCTGCTGAAAAGGGGCTGTGCTGTGTTGTATTGTTCTGGTAAATTTAAAAAAAAAAAAAAAAATAAATAAATTTTTGTTTGAGAAAGTTACAAGATTATTGGAAAAGAAAGGATGAGACTGAGAAAGGGTGGGGAATTAAGCTGCAAAACATTGCTAGGGAGCTCTATAACGCTGCCCTTGGTTCCTCAGTCTCCTCACTGGCCTCAAACATGAGTTGAGATTAGTCTGGTGGGGTCTGAGGGGTGGTCTAGTAGATCTGGTGGTTGGAGAGGAGCTGGGAGTAGCCGATGAGGAACTTCAGCATGTGAGAAGATGAAACTTTTCTGAGTATCCTTGCGAGGAAGGGGGATTTGGCTTGCTGCAGTGCTGACATTTAAGAGAAGAACATGCCATGCAATGTATGGTCAAGGGTGTACATTTGGCTCTTACAAGACACTTTTGGGTGGTAGTCTTCATTGGGTGTTTGGAGGAAAGCATACCAGACCCTCCCATATGTTAGTATGCTCCTCAGTTGCAAACCTTTAAATTACTGAATGATCAATATTGTTCTCTTAAAAATATCTTTATGGCATGTAACAAGGTGTAACCTAAAAAGCCATGAAGCAAGTTGGTAAGACGTTTACCAGGAAAGACCGTCTGGGACAGAGCCCATTTTCAGGGGATGCATGGTGAGAAACGCTCCAGATGCATGTCTTTAGAATGTGGGAGGAAACCGGAGCACACAGAGGAAACCCACGCAAAAATAGGGAGGACATGCAGACTCCACACAGATGGCACCCCAGTCGAGAATCAAACCGGAGAACCTCTTGTGAGGTGACAACGTTTAACCGCTGCACCACTACATTGCTCACTGTTTGCCTTAGTATGCTCAGAAAAAAACTTTCAGTCCTGCTTCATGTATAAAACACCTAATGAAATAAGAACTGTCAACCCCAATAATGTAAGGCCTGATTGACAAAAGACTGTGTAATTACTTCGGAGATATGTGCTAACATGTCAGGCATTCTCTTTCTGATAAGAATGTCAATATACTAATCTTTTAGACTCCTTAATACTGTATGTGATAGTCCTTTAGTAAATAATTTGATGTATTATGTTGCTATAAATATTCATCTATGTTTGTAGTAGAGATTTTCATCACACTAGCTAGATGTTAGAATTCTGTTCGATGCTTGTTTTGAATATTGTACTACATGTGAACTGACCCGGGGTGGTGGTGCTGCGGTAGCGTTGTCGTCTCACAATAAGACGCTGTCCGGTTCGATTCTCAGCTAGAGTGTCTTCTGCGTGGAGACATGCGTGAATGGGTGTACCTTCGTTGAAGGTTGTGCGTCAGGGCTGGTAACTCGGCAAACCTGATAAGTGTTTTTTTTCCTGCTACTACCTGGGCGACTGTCCGATCTAGCTAAACTGCAAGTATTTCTACTTCTTGAACTGTTTTAAACTGTTTAAAGTTGTTTTTGCACCTGCACTTTTAAAGTTTGTCCTGTTTGTTGCATTTACCTTTTGAGGCTACACACTCAAGTGCGCTAGCCTGTGTTAAATGTTCCTGCTGTTTGTTGCAAAAAAGAAAAAAAACAAAAAAATTATTCTTGTTTCCTGCCTTTCCTGACCTAGAGTAGTCCAAATACAGGCTTTGCTGTATTCTGGACTTTTGGAAAGTTCCTGTGTTGCCCATTTCCTTTCTTGGATAAAGGAAGGCTTCTGTGTTCACCAGTGGCAGTGGGGAGCTTAGAGCAGCCTATCTATCCCTGGAGGAGTGTTCCCAGCACAAGAATCTGGTAGTCTATTGGCCGTTTTGAGCCAATTTCTAGCTCTTTCAAGTCCCCCTGTATAAAACCCGCTTTGGCGCAGCTTTGCAGCATCGGGCAGCTCCACTTAATTGGGTTTAAACCATTCTCGGCTCCACAAAGTCTGCTGTTCACTTTTTCCCTTAGAACTGATCTAGTTCTCATAATAAACACCCTATTCCTACTCTAAAGCCTGGCACTTGCTCACTAAAGCAATTATATAAGTCAGCACCAAAAAATTAAAAGCACTACACCCTCACAAACTCCCCTTGAGTACCTTGTTCCCCATTGGCCATTTTTTTTCAATTATAAAGGAATTCCCAATACTATTCTAGCATGTCCAAAGGTCACTTGTCAATCTCCTCTCTGGTCCAGCTGGTGAATCTGGGAATCTTGAGGCAATGTTACAACTGCCTCATGTACACAGACAACCCTCTCCTCCTCCCAACAAATTCCAACACATGTGAGAGATGCAACCGTATAGCCAAACTGGAGGCTAAGCTCTCTCAACTCAGTACTGGCGTAACCAGTCGGGAGGAGAAGGAAACCACACTCACTACAATTCCAGTCTCACATAGACGTGCCATAACAGCAAACCAAACACATAAACACACAAAAACATACTCGGAGGCTCTAAATAAAAATCTGCCTAAGCAGCAGAGACCTCCAAAGCAGACACCCAAGCAACCGCTACCCCAAAACAAAACACGTGCAACACATAGCTCACAATGCCAGTGTGCCGAACAGTCACAGCCCTTAAGGCTAAACAACACACCTGATACACTTGTAATAGGTGACTCTATCGTCAGGCACACTGACGTCCCGCTCACCAGGCTGAACAAGGAGAAGGTCATGGTGAGCTGCCTGTTGGGTGCTAGGATCCGCCACATAACACAAGCACTCAGGTCACTCCAAGGCAAGTACAAATATTACTCAGTCATTGTCCATGCTGGTGTGAATGACCTGAGACGTACCTCCCTGGACAACATGAAAAGAGACATAGAGGAGCTCTCTGAGCATGTAGCCCAGGTCGGTATGACCCTGACCTTGAGTAGCATCTTACCCTCACCAAGAATGATGCCACAATATGAAGACAAGATGATCAATTTCAACAATTGGCTTAAGTATTGGTGTCATTCAAAAGGGATCCAACGCCTGTCAGCGTGGGATGACATGCTCGACAAGCCACGATGCTTCGCTAGGGACGGCTTGCACCTGTCACCCCTGGGCTTTCGGATATTGGCAAAGGCAATTGCCACCCCCATAGTGCCTTTTTTAGGCAAGGCTCAAAAAACAAACCCACTTCCATAGGTATCACAAGGGATAAGAAACTGAGTAATGCTACTCAACGCCAGAAGTCTAAACCTCAAGATGCATGCACTCAAAACTCTCCTTAGCATGGAGAACATCGATATCTGTGCAGTAACAGAAACCTGGTTCATGGCTCCCGAGAGCACCCCAACACTACCAAGTTATACCTCATACCATGCTTTTCGGCCCCAAAACTTGGACCGAACCACAAAAGGAGGGGGAGTATCAATATTCGTCAAAGATACCCACACCTCCAGGTTGGTGGCACAGCACGAAGCATCAGAGACTATCCATGTGCAAATAACAGTGGGTCAAACTGCCTTCCAGTTTATAGCCTGCTACAGATCACCCTCCCAAACCAAGGAACCCCACTCGGCCTTCCTGAGAACACTGGAAAATATGAAGGTCTCTCCAAACACCATTGTATTGGGCGACTTCAACTGCCCAAACATAGACTGGGAGTATTACTCTAGCTCCAACACCCTAGCCCAAAGGTTCCTAGAATTTATAAATTCAAATGCTATGGAACAACTTGTTACCACTCCCACAAGAGGGGAAAACATACTGGACCTGATCATCTCCAACATGGGGGCTCTGTGCTCCAGACCAGAAGTGTATCCCTCATTGGTAAGATCAGGCCATAAACTAATCTCACTGGATATTCACATCCCGACCCCACCCCCTGGCCAGAAAACCACAGTGAAAAACTTCTCTAAAACAAATTTCACACTCCTCAAAACCGAGGTGGAATCCTTCAAAGCCCCCGGGCCTGTGGAAAATACGGCCCAGACCGCAGAATCCGCATCAGGAATGCATGGATCATGCAATTCCAAATAAAACCAAGACCCAATCCTCCAAAGGCAGGCATCTTGCCTGGTGGACCCCAGCCATAAACAAACTATACAATAGAAGGAGGAAGCTACTACATGATAGAGCAAAATCCCAAAAAGGGAAGGCATCTCTGATCAGTATTAGCAAAAAACTACAGGCACTCATAAAATCGTCTAAGGCCAGCTTCGAGAGAAAAATTGTACAGGACACTAAGGATAATCACAAGGCTTTCTTTAGTTATATTAGGAACCTGGGTGGGAATTCCCAGATATGCTCAGAATTAGTCCAAAATGACAAAAAATACACCAAACCCACAGACATTGCCAACATCCTAGCTGACAGGTTCAGCGCACCCCCCCCCCACCAAAAGGGCAAATATCTATCCCAGCAGAGTGCTGCACCCCCTGACATCTCAGATGGTCTGGTAAGAGCCGCCCTCTCCAAAGCAAAAAACACAGCATCAATGGGACCAGACGGTGTCCCGGGCTGCATCCTACATGAACTCCAAGAAGAGCTAAACCCAAACATAAAACTACTGTTCAGTCTCAGCCTTACTACAGGATATGTACCCAAAGAGTGGCGTACAGCAACAGTGGTCCCTCTCCACAAAGGTGGTGCCTCAACGGATCCTGGAAACTATCGCCCCATAAGCCTGGCTAGCTTGGTCTGCAAAGCTATGGAAAGGATCATCATGGACCTCATAAATAAAGATATTGGGGACCTACAGACATTGGATCCTACCCAGTTTGGCTTTAAGGGCAGATCCTGCCTCTTAAACCTGGTCGATTTTTTTGAAACAGTCACCAAGGCCATTGACGAGGGGAAGGTGGTCCACACAGCCTACCTGGACCTCGCAAAAGCTTTCGATACAATACCCCACTCGGGCATTATAGATAAGCTCACCAGCTTAAATTATAAACCCCTGTGTCACTAGATGGGTTGCAAACTGGCTCAAGGACAGAACCCACTTGGTTAGAATTGCTGGAGCCATGTCAGACTCCAAACCAGTTACACGTGGCGTCCCACAAGGCTCAGTCTTGGGACCTCTCTTGTTCGGTATATATTTCTCGGAGGTACAGGCCAACACGGAAGGACTGTGGCTGACCAAGTTCGCAGATGATTGCAAACTAGGCGCCATATTCGACTCTCCAGCCGACACAAGCATCCTCCAAAAGGGCCTCATAGAAACAGACAACTGGTGCCAGGGCCATGGCCTCAAGATAAATGACAAAAAAGTCATCCCCTTTGGCAAAAACAAAGTGCCCACAAATTACCACATAGGTGGTAATCCATTAAGTACGGAAGAAGTAATTCGGGACCTGGGGACCCAAGTTGATAGCAATCTCTCATTTGAAAACCACGTGGCCAAAGTGGTTAGAAAAACATTTTATATAGTCCACCTAATCATGAAGGGATTCACATCTAGATCAGGGGAGGTCATCGTGCCTCTTTACTCATCCCTCATCAGGCCCATAATTGAGTACAATGCCCCTTTTGGGATGTACCTTACCAGACACCTACAGCAACTGGAAAGACCCCAAAAGTACCTCACCAAGAGGATCAAAGGGCTCAAACAGATGCCATATGCTGCCCGGTTAAAGAAACTCCAGCTCTACTCAGTGGCATACCGCCTGCTCAGAGGCGATCTCTGTCTGACGTATAAAGCCATGTCCAACCCGGAATTAATGGACATGCTGCACCTCAAAAAATCCAAATCCCATCGAGCTACTCGCTCGAGAGACTTGAACCTCAGCACTGAAATAAATAGGACATGCTGGAGGGACAGATTCATAACCCAGAGGCTCCCTTCACTGTGGAATAAAATCCCAGTCCAGGTTAGGCAGAGTCCCTCATTGACTCTCTTCAAGAGGAATCTTGATGAGTGGATGGGAGATTGTAGGTTTACCCCGGGTATCACTTCTGTGTCACTGTTAGACAGAGGCACAGTATACTAACCTCGAAAAAGGGCATAGCAAAATTCATTTAAAATGGGTGGCGAAAGCCAAACACACTCTGGCTAGGCTTATAAATGCCCTAGGGCAGATCTATGTGAACTGATACTTGTGAACTTTTACAGTTGCTGTTCTTCGAGTGTGTTACAGTAAGAAAGAGTAAGAGTTTGTTTTTCCATTTCTACTGTTGTCAGTTAACCGCATTGTGTAGTGTCAAATATTGCAAGTTTGATCTGGTTAGTGAGTAACTGTCATTAGCATATGTCCTGGGCCATGGTTGAAAATGATTTTTGGACCAATCTTCCTACTTGGTCAACACAAGTTAATTAAATTTATTGTTAAAAGCAGATAATCTCTGTTCTGGTTGTCGCTCCTGTAACATGGAATTGGGCTTGATCGTGGTGGTGTCCTGAAGTTCAGCAGGCACAGGAAGAGTTGAGGGAACGGACTTCTCTCCTGTCTCTGTGCTATAGGAGGGCAGACGTGTTACACAAGTCCTGGATGTCTCTTTATGAATATGGTAGTACCACAGGTGTTCGTTATCATTTTCTTTCTCTGCAGATATTGATATTAACATTTAACAGATGTGAGATTAATGGAAGTTTATACATGCAGCCACTGTAATAATGGTATAGAGTGAATATTGGAAATGGACTTGGTCATTGAGTACAAATGTCTGTTGCTTGAGTAGTAGCCGAATACAGTGCAAGAATATTTCTGATTCAGCATCTGAGAAATGCAGTTTTTAAAGGTGAAATTTAAAAAAAAAACTGACTTTTTCTTTTTTTTTAACAAGCTGTTCATAATGGCAGTGGAATTAGAGCAGTATAGATGCCGGGGACTAGTGATAAGTGTGTAGTAGTAGTTGGATCATTATGTTACAGTACATTTTTGGAAAACATTCTTGAACCTGCTTTGTTTGCGTCATGTTGAGACTGATGTATGGATTTATGAAAAAACAAGTACTTATGTATTATTGATGGTCACATTAGGGTCATCTTGTAGTTTGCATCACTGTCAAACATACTTAATTTGAAAAACAGTTCTCATTAGTAAGTACAGTTTTATTTAAACTGCTGTTTATTACACAGTTTCCATGCGTAGATCATCATAGCATTGTTTAGGGTTAATTGTAAGATGGAGGACTTGTATGAGTTTTAAACAGTATATGCCTAGAATTCTGTGCAGCAAGGAATTGCTTAATTATCCATGACATTAGATGTTCAAATTCCACACTTCCACAGTAGCCTTTAGGCTATATGGGTTCTGGTTCTGTCCACCCTTTCTGAAACACTTCTTGACACTAAGCTTTTCACAACGGAACACACAGTTTGCATAAGCATTACGTTTTCTCACAAAAATATCCCTCCAAATAGCTGTCCCTAATGGGGAAACTTCTGATGTTGGAATGAATACTGGGTTTCTGATATTGGAATGAATATTTTGTTTCTTAAAGGGGAACTCTAAAAATTCGTATTAACAAAAAAAATGTGTGTGTTTTTTTTTGTCAAGGGCAATATTCTATATCGAAGGGTTCTGCACTGGAGATTTGTCTGTCGGAAACAAACTGGAAAGTTGTCTGCTGTTCCTGTGAAGCCTTTGAGCTGTTTCTTCATGAGGCAGCAGGGAAGTGACACAGTAGTGTATAAAGGTACAAAAGGTGGAGAAAAAAGGTATAGTAATGCTAAGTGTTTTACAGCTTTATAAGGTATACAGCACTTATCTGCTGCCACATTAAGATGTGCCGCCACAGAAGAACTGCAGGTTGCTGTTACGCACTTCATACTTCAGTTCAGTTAAGTATGAAGTGTTAAACAGTTCCCATCCTTTCTTCTGCAGAGGACTATGGCCATAGCTAAAGCTCTAGGGTGAGGCCAGAACTTAACAGTGGTGAAGAATACTTAATTAAAACTCAGAAGGCATCTTTCTAACATCATAAAGGTGCTTAACAAGCTTGTCTTTTCCATGACTTCGAGCATAATTGTGGCATTTTATGCACTACTAATATGTAACCGTTAAACTTAATGGTTACTTTAACTTGGCAAGAAGCTTTCAGATGTGATGGACAAAACCGATGAGTAAGGGAAACAAATCTGTAAAAGTATCCTTGGATTTCATTCAGTCTCTGTGTGGCATATATTTGAGGAGACTGATAAGGATAGAAATGCCAAACAGGAGAAGAAATTGCTAAGCAATGTTTTAATACATATTAGTACAGTTTATACTGCAAGGAGGAAAGTACTCTATGGGGAAAGACAATATTGTGTTTAGTGAGTAGCTGACGTTTAACAGGTATTTCTCACCACTTCCATACTAGGTGAATGAAATTGTAATTTGCCTGGAGAGTCTATGAATTAATCTTATTAGCTTTGCCCTAATAATGCGTTATGGGCAATAAGTAACTTTCCAACAAAAATTAAGATCGTATTAGGACGTCTGTCCGCATGAAGATGTTCAGGGTTAGGAAAACAATTAAAAAGAGAACTGATTATAGAACTTCATGAAGAGATTGTGTTTTTTTTTTTTTTTTTTTTTTAATTTATTTTTTCCCAGTGGCCCTTTAACTTATTACAGCCGAGTAACTCATCCAGGTGCTTTTGCAGTTGCATCTTACTGACACTTGGCATCAAATATTGCTTATTCATAATTTAATTAATAATTGGAAGACCATGCCACATACAGAGTATTAAAATATTTAATTGTAAAGATTACACAATGGCTAACGCAGCTGTCTTGATATTTGACCTCTGTACATACCTCTCAACCTCTTACAGCAAGAAATGTGGACAAAGCCATAAATAATGGGGGGGGGGGGGCAAAGGTCCAAAAATGGGGACTATGTTTAAATATTGCTCTTACAAACTCGGAAAGTTAATAGAATTACATGTTTTATAGTAACATGGATTTTCTGAAGGGTATGAAGTTTGAAACTGAAATATAATTTTCTGACTTCAGTCCAATTATTTCTCAGACATAAATTTTATGAGGAACAGACCAAAAATGAGGCAAAAATCTGTACAGTCTGCAAAAATCTAGACAGTTGAGAGGTATGCTCTGTCTAGTGCAGGTAAAGAGATATTAGTTCATATAATTTAAATAGTTAAAACATGACATTTATGACAATCTTAACCCAGTAGCATAGACACAACTGATTTACCCTCATGAAAGCTCTCAGCTGGATGAACAAAGTGATGCTGGTGATGGAGTGTGATTTAACGAGTGTATGGTGAGGTATATTAAGTTGTTTACGACACATTCCAAACTTGATTACTGTGTTTACTGTGACTTATTAAATCCAGTTTAAGACCCAGAACCTAAAGAATACTATCACTACAAAATAGTTTATGCTTAAAAGTTTATAATTTACATTTGGTAACCCCCCCCCTCGTTCCAGAGATAGTAACATGTTTGAAATTTAGGGACATAATTTGATTTTTATCAAAAAGCTTAGGCTCTGCCCATTGGAAGGTAGACTGCAAATTTCCATTATCAAAAAGCTTAGACTCTGCCATTGGAAGGTGCAGTGCAAATTTCCAGAACTCCATTGGAGGGAATGAGGGGTGTGTGTGTGTGTGTGTGTGTGTGTGTGTGTGTGTGTGTGTGTGTGTGTGTGTGTATATATATATATATATATGTGTGTGTGTGTATATATATATATATATATATATATATATATATATGTGTGTGTGTGTATATGTATATATATATATATATATATATATATATATATATATATATATATATATATATATATATATATATATAGTTTGAGTAGACTTTTATGATGGAAATGTTCTGAATTGGGAAGTTTTGTCATTATTGGTGCATGCGTTTTGTTTCATTGTTTACTGGAAAATGTTCAAAGCAGTAGGAAGGTGTATCAAAGAGCACATGTATGTTTCATATGCAAGGGGCCTATGATTTGAAAACAGCCCAGAATTAATCTTTATCTGCCACTGGCAAAATGTATTTTCTTTGAATGTGGGTTTCAATGCTGTTTCAATGAATGTGAGTTTCAAGGGTAAAGAAGTTTTAAAAATTGTCCTTATTTTTGGGCCTTTGTCCCACTTCTATGTATGGCTTTGTCCAGATTTCTTGCTCTGAGATTGAGAGGTATGACAAATGTGTCAGGGCCATCACAGTCAGCCAGAGACATTTCAAATTGTGACATATTTGTTGCACCCCACTCCCCCATGTAGTGACTCTGGATGTGTCGAAGCAAGGCAAGGAGTAGTTATGCAGTGTAAATGTGCAGAGTATCCCCCCCCCATCCAAGGTAGACACAAGTACTAGAGTGGCTTTTCATCTGTCCTTGATTTTTGCAGAATGGTCTGGTTTCTGTCATATTTTATGTACTGTTGATTTATGTTTATTACTCAAAGTGCCTGTTGCTCTGTGTTTAAGTAGCAATACTTTAATGACCATCAGGTAAGCTTGGCTGAGATCGTAAGATGCAAGTAAGCTTTAATAAGCATACTGTTAAAGAATTGCCAACATTGAAAGCCTTTCTGTTGTTGCCATGTAGAGAATACATAACTAGATAATGTATAAGCCTTGGGTATTGAAATGCATATGACAGTGTTTGTAATAAATGACAGGATTACATTATTTTAAGAAGCTCATTACACTTGGAGACTTCAGTCATCTCTGCAGGCTTTACCCGTAAACTAAACAGAATGCCAATTGTGTGGTCCATAACCTGTACAGTAATCCTTTTAAGCAATGTATCTTGAGCTTATTTCTTGTTTGTTTGTCATTTTT
The DNA here is from genome assembly GCF_019279795.1 of Protopterus annectens. Taxonomy (NCBI): domain Eukaryota; kingdom Metazoa; phylum Chordata; order Ceratodontiformes; family Protopteridae; genus Protopterus; species Protopterus annectens. The sequence goes on from NC_056733.1 coordinate 824,346,090, forward strand.
TACTTTGATCATGTTTTCCCCATGAAACAAGTAGATAGTTGTCAGGCAGCAAGTCTTTTTTTGGGTAAGAAACATTGTTACAAGTAGGGGCATCAGAGATTTCTACTTTCAGCATGTTACTTGGTACTTTAATAAAGCTGAATATAAATTATAATTAGAACTGCAGTGCAAGAAGTGGTTTGAGTTGAGTGCTGCTTATTTTTCTTGTACTTGATTTTGACTGGCATTCCATTAATGTATTTAAAAAGTAATTTATTTTTTCATGCCTCACAACCTTTTTGTTACCATCTAGATATTATGTAAGCTGTCATGCAGCCAATGCATTGAAATGTTTTTATTCTTCTACATTTCATTTTGTCTTGATTGGACTCTCATAATGACGGTTTGGTGCCCAGGGCAGTGTATTTGGTTAGTTTTTGTGGTTTTAAGCATAGCTCCTCCCCTTTCTAGTTGGCCACACCCTTTCCCATTGACCCCACCCATTCAGCTGTCTCCTGCAACCCCCCTTTGATTTGAAGTCACCAGCCGCCACTGATTTTATATTTATATTTATATTTATATATATATATATATATATATATATATGTGTGTGTGTATATATATATATATATATATATATGTGTGTGTGTGTGTGTGTGTGTGTGTGTGTGTGTGTGTGTGTGTGTGTGTGTGTGTGTGTTTGTATGTACCTTACAAACCTACACTAAACCTTACATACACAACTATCTATGCACTAACCTTAACCCAAACCCTAACCCTAAGGTCCGTCACTACCGCACACTTACCTTACCCGCACCCTAACCCTAACTCACTTAACCCGCCCTTAAACCTAAAGTCCGTCACTATCGCACACTTACCTTACCCACACCCTGACCCTTATGTCCGTCTCTATCGCACACTTGCCTTAACATGTTGGTGTTCTCAGCGTCGGGATTCTCAACTTTCGATCATCTCCGTTGTCGATCTTCCAGTGTCTGTGTTTTCGTTGTTGGCGTTGTGGACTTTTGGCGTTTTCAGGTAGACATATATATTGTTGTTTGTCTTTTGACTTTTCCCGGTTAGGGGTCGCCACAGCAGAACTCCGGTCCGCTAATGATTGGCAGTAGATTTTCACGAACACCGAGGTGCCAGCTCGACGTCCAACCGTCAACGAAGGCACGCCCATTTACACATGTCTTTCGAATGCCACCCAACCGCGGGGAGGACATGCAGACTCCACACAGAAGGCACTCCAGCCAAGAATCGAACGGGAGAACCTCTTGCTGTGAGGCAACAACGCTACGGTTCATAGGTATGGTACTAGGCTATCAGCCCTAGGGCCTATACAAGCCTAGCCATAACAATTCCCTGGCTATTTCTTCCCACACTATTTTTACTTCCCTGGACCCCTGTCTAGCAGGGCAACTGACATGATCCCCGGGGTGAATTTCCTTTCTCCCATCCAATCGTCAGGGTTCCTTTTGAAGAGGGCCAAAGAGGCACTCTGCTTGATATGTATGGGCAATCTATTCGAGTCTGGGGAGTCTCTGGGTCAGGAACCTATCCCTCTAGCATGTTTTGTTTATTGTAATGACAAGATTTAGATCCCTGGAGCGTGTGGCTCTGAAGGAGTGGGATTTCTTTAAGTGTAGCATGTCCAACAGCTCTGGGTTTGACATGACCTTTTATGTTAAGCAGAGATCGCCTCTGAGTAGACGATATGCAACAAGAGTATTGCTGGAGTTTTTTAAGGCAGTCAGCTTAGGGCATCTGCTTTAGGCCTGTGATTCTTTTAGTGAGGTATTTCTGCGGCCTTTCCAGTTGTTGCAGATGCCTTGAGAGGTATTCTATAATGGGTCTAATGAGGGATGAGTACAGTGGGACAATGACCTCCTTTTTTCTGGATGAAAAGCCCTTAGTGATGAGGTGTGCCACATAGAAGGATTTCCTGACTGTTGTGGCGATGTGGTTATCGAAGGTGAGACCACTGTCCACCTGTGTCCCTAACTCTCTTATCACACTTTCGGTGTTTAGTGTACTGCCACCTATATGGTTATTCACCGGGTACATGTTTTTTTCCCAAAGGGGATAACTATACATTTCTTAGCATTGAGCTTGAGCCCATGGCTCTGGCACCAAGCATCTGTTTCTGTAAGGCCCTTTTGTAGAGTATCCACATCATTTGGGGATTCAGTAATGGCTCCCAGTTTGCAGTCATCTGCAAACTTTGTTAGCCAGAGTCCCTTAGTGTTGGCCTGTACTTCAGAGAAGTAGATGCCAAACAAGAGCGGTCCCAGGACTGAACCCTGAGGTACTCCACTTGTCACTTGTCTGGAGCTGGATTTGGTGTCGGCTACTTTTACAGTGTGGGTTTTATCAGTAAGCCAGTTAGCAACCCATTGGGTGACGTATGGATTAATGCCCAGCTTAGTAAGTGTATCTATGATTCCGGAGTGGGGGATGGTGTCAAAGGCCTTTGCAAGGTCTAGATAGGCTATGTGGACCACCTTACCCTTGTCCTTGGCTCTGGAGACTGATTCAAAGAAGTCAGTCAGGTTCAGGAGACAAGATCGGCCCTTTACGAACCCAAACTGCATGGGGTCCAGTGTTTGAAGGTTGCCAATGTCTTTGTTTATAAGTTCCATGATAATACGCTCCATGGCCTTGCAGACAAGGCTCGTCAGACTGATGGGATGGTAGTTTCCAGGATCCAAGGTGGATCCCCCCTTGTGGAGTGGGATAACTGTAGCTCTGCGCCACTCAGTGGGCACGAAACCTGAGGTGAGGCTATGATTAAACATGGCACTTAGGTGAGGTGTCGGTTCATATTGTAGTTCATGTAGTACACAGCCTGGGATGTCATCTGGTCCCATGAATGCTGTATTCTTAGCTTTGGAGAGTGTGTTTTTTTTACCTGAGTGGCCGTTATTACCGGAATTTGGCAATCTTCCGGTATTGAGATTGGCCATTTAGGGGGTGAGAGGGGGGTGAAGTTGGCACTGAATATCTGGCAGGATATTGGCAATATCCTTGGGATCAGTATATTTAATGCCATTTTGTTTTAGCTCAGAGCAGATCTGAGCATTGCCATTTAGATTATTGACATAGTTATAGAATGCCTTGTAGTTGTCTTTGGAATCTTTGGCAATTTTTTTTCGTAACTAGCTTTGGAGGATTTTATGAGGGATCTCAGTTTCTTACCGAGGCTGGTAAGGGAGTTTTTTGCATCCTGGGATTTTCCTCTTTTCTGCAACAGTTTCTTCCTTTTGTTAAGTTTGTTTATGGCAGGGGACCACCAGATTGGCTTCCTTTATTTTGGATGAGAGCATCTTGGTTCTGTTTGGCATGGCACGATTCATGCATGAGTGGATGTGCTCGTACAGTGCCTTAGTGTAGGATTCAGCAGTTGAACTTTCAGTTCCCGTCTGTACAGTGCCTTAGTGTAGGATTCAGCAGTTGAACTTTCAGTTCCCATCTGCATGGGTGTCATGAAGTTTGTCACTTCTGACTTGAGTAGCATGAAGTTGGCTTTGGAGAAGTTTTTTATGGAGGTTTCCTTACTGGGGGGTGGGGGTGGGATGTGGATGTTAAGGGTGATTAGCTTATGGTCAGACCTGACTAACGAGGGGGTGACCAAAGGTGTGGAGCATCGATTTCCCATGTTGGTAATGACCAGGTCTAGGATATTAGAGCCCCTGGTGGGACTATGGATTAGTTGATCCAGGGCGTTGGAATTTTTGAATTCCAAGAACCGTTGGGCAAAGGTGTTGGTAAATGAGTAGTTTTCCCAGTTAATGGCAGTGTAGTTAAAATTACCTAGTATTAGGGTGTTTGGTTCTATCTTAATATTTTCCAGAATGTTTAGAAAGGTGTAGTGAGAATCTTAGGGTATGTTGTGGGATCTGTAGCAAGCTACAATTTGGATTGCAGTCTTACCTAGTGTTAGTTGCACCTGGAGAATTTCAGACGCATTGTGTTGGGCAACTAGCCTGGTGGTGTGAATATCCTTGGTGAATATTGACACTCCTCCACCTTTAGTGTTTCGGTCCTGGTTTGGTGGCTGAAAAGTGTGGTAAGAGTTGTAGCCTGGTATTGCAGGGGTGCTCTCTGGAGCCTTGAACCAGATCTCAGTTACTGCACAGATATCGATGTTCTTCATTTTTAGGAGTGCCTCGAGACAGTGCATTTTGAGGTTTAGACTTGTAGCATTACCTTCAGATTTTGCATGCTTGTACCTGTTACGGTGGTGGTTTTGTCCTTTGAACTTTGCCTAAAAAAGGCACTATAGGGGTGGCAAGAGCCTTAGCCAGTAACCTGAATCCCAGGGGCGACAGGTGCAGACCATCTCTGGCAAAGCATCGTGGTCTGTCGATCATGTCGTCCCAGGCAGACCGATACTGGATCCCCTTTGAATGACACCAGGAGCTTAGCCAATTGTTGAAGTCAGTCATTTTGTCCTTCTATTGTGGTATCATAATATGTCAAGTCATTCACTCCAACATGGACAATGACAGTCATATTTGTACTTGTCGTGGAGTGACTTGAGTACATGCATTATGTGGCGGATCCTGGCACCCGACGTGTATATATATATATATATAGATATATATATAGATATATATAGATATATATATATATATATATAGATATATATATATATATATATATATATATATATATATATATATATATATATATATCTATGTTGTTGTGTCTTTCGGCTTTTCCTGGTTAGGGGTCGCCACAGCAGAACTCCGGTCCGCTAATGATTGGCAGTTAATTTTTACGTGCTGAGTTGCCAGCCCTAACGCACAACCTTCAACGAAGGTGCGCCCATTCACGCATGTCTCCACGCAGAAGACGCTCTAGCTGAGAGTCGAACCGGTCAGCATCTTACTGTGAGGCGACAACGCTACCGCAGCACCACCACCGCTATAATATACTAATATATATATATATATATATATATATATATATCTGTGTGTGTATGTATGTGTATATATCTGTGTGTGTATGTATGTGTATATATAATATTACATATTACACAAATGTAGGTTATCTGCCCGAGGGCATTTATAAGCCTAGCCAGAGTGCGTCAGCTTTTGCCTCCCCATTAATTATTTAACTGATCCTTTGTCAAGCAGAGCCAATGAAGTGATCCCAGGGGTGTATTTTCTGTTACCCATCCAGTCGTCAAGGTTTCTTTTGAAGAGTGTTAGTGATGGGCCCTGCCTGATGTAATTTGGAATTTTGTTCCAAAGCATGGGGGGTCTCTGTGACATGAATCGATCCCTCCAGCATGTTCTATTTATTGTTGTGGCAAGGTTTAGCTCACTAGAGCGCATGGCTCGCAGTGACTTGGATTTCTTTACGTGGAGCATGTCTTATCACTTATGAGGTGGACATTGCTTTGTAAGTCGGGCAGAGATCACCTCTGAGTAAGCGATATGCCACTGAGTACAGCTGGAGTTTTTTCAGTCGGGCTGCATAGGACATATGTTTGAGAAAGTAATCCTCTTGGTGAGGTACTTTTGTGGTCTTTCCAGCTGTTGGAAGTGTCTTGTGAGGTACAACCCAAATGGGGCATTGTACTCCTATGATGGGTCTAATGAGTGACGAGTAGAGAGGCACTATAACCTCTTTATTTCTAGATGCAAACCCTTTAGTTATTAGATGGGCCACATAGAAGGATTTCCTAACTACTTTGGCAATATGATTGTCCAAGGAGAGATTACTATCTACCTGGGTCCCCAGATCTATTACCGCCTCTGTATTAAGGGGGCTTCCACCAATGTGGTAGTTCATGGGTGTTTTGTTTTTCCCAAATGGGATGCATTTAGCTTGAGGCCATGACTTTGACACCAGGTGTCCGTCTCAGTAAGGCCCTTTTTGGAGGATGTCTGCGACAGCCGGAGAGTCAATTATGGCTCCCAGTTTGCAGTCATTGGTGAACTTGGTTAGCCATAGTCCTCCTGTGTTTGCCTGTACTTCTGAGAAGTATATGCTGAACAGTACAGGTCCCAGGACCGAGCCTTGCGGGACACCACTTGTGACCGGTTTAGTGTCGGACCTGGAGCCCGCTATTCTTACCGTGTGAGTTCTGTCTGTAAGCCAGGTGGCAACCCATCTCGTGACGTAGGGGTTTATGTTCAGGCTGGTGAGTTTTTCTGTAATACCCGAGTGGGGAATGGTGTCGAAAGCATTGGCTAGGTCAAGGTAGGCTGTGTGAACTACTTTTCCCTCGTCTATAGCCTTGGTGACTGTCTCGAAGTCCACCAAGTTTAGTAGGCATGATCTGCTCTTAAAGCCGAACTGGGGTCGTTCGAGTGTTTGGAGGTTCCCAATGTCTTTTGTTAATGAGTTCCATGCTGATGCACTCCATAGCCTTGCAGACCAGGCTAGTTAGGTTTATGGGGCGATGGTTACCAGGGTCAGTTGTGGCCCATCCTTTGCCCATTCTGTGGGCACGTAGCCTGTGGAGAGGCTGAGGTTGAACAGCGTGTTTAGGTGGGGGGTTAGTTTGTTCTGTAGTTCATGCAAGACGCAGCCTGGGACACCATCTGGTCCCATTGACGTTGTGTTTTTGGCTTTTGAAAGGGCTTTTTTCCGCTGTGCGGATTTTTGGGACACTACACTTTTCTGTTAAAGGGCTTTGGAGGTGAGGGGGATGAAGTTTGCACTGAATCTATCTGCCAGGATGTTGCCAATATCAGTAGGTTCAGTATATTTTGTGCTATTTTGCACCAGTTCAGTGCATATCTGCAAGTTGCTACTTAGATTCTTAACATAGCTAAAGTTGTGATTATCTTTTGAGTCCTTGGCTATTTGTCTTTTGAAGTTGGCCTTTGATGATTTCATGAGGGACCTTAGTTTCTTACTGATACTGATCAAGGATGTCTTTCCTTCTTGGGGTTTGCTTTTTTTCTGAAGTAGTTTCCTCCTTCTGTTGTATAGCCTGTTTATTGCAGCAGTCCCCCAAACTGGTTTCCTTCTCTTAGAGGAGTGAGTCTTGGTTTTGCTAGGGATGGCACGATCCATGCATCCTTGTAGGTGCTCATAGAGTGCATTTGTAAAGGTTTCTGCATCTTGGGCAGCGTTCTCCTTTAGCGTGGGGGCTATGAAACTTACCACCTCTGTCTTAAGTAAGGTGAAGTTTGCTTTAGAAAAGCTTTTTCCTGTGGTTTCCTTAGTTGGGGGTGGTGGTGGGGTGTGGACATCCAGAGTGATTAGTTTATGGTCTGATCTAACCAGTGACTGGTTGACCTCCAGTGTGGAACACCTGTCGCCCATGTTGGTGATGACCAGGTCCAGTATGTTTTCATCTCTGGTTGGGGAGTTTACCAGCTGATCCAGGGCATTTGAGTTGAATTCCAGGAAGCGCTGGGCTTGGGAATTTGTACGCTGTAGTTTTCTCAGTGAATGGTAGGGTAATTGAAATTGCCCATTATCAGGGTGTTCGGTAGGACCTTCATGTTTTCTATTGTCTCCAGAAAGGTGGAGTGGTGGTTCTGGGTCATGGAGGGTGATCTGTAGCAGGCCACAATTTGCTTTGCAGATTTTCCAGATGTTAGTTGCACATGGATGATCTCAGAGGTATCGTGCTGCGCCACTAACCTGGAGGTGTAGGTATCCTTGATGAATATGGATACACCCCCTCCTTTTTGTGTTTCGGTCCATGTTCTGTGGCCGAAACGTGTGGTATGAGTTGCAGCCCAGTAGTGCTGGGCTGCTCTCTGGAGCCTTGAACCAGGTTTCAGTTACTGCACAGTTGTCGACGGTTCTCCATACTGAGGAGTGCTTTGAGCGCGTGCATTTTGAGATTTAAACTCCTGGCGTTGTCTCGTAACCCTTAGTTTTTTGTTAATTGTGCTGCTTACGGAGGTGGGTTTGACCTTTGAGCCTTGCCTAAAAAAGGCACTATGGGGGCAGCAAGAGCCTTGGCCAGTAATTGAAAGCCTAGGTATGACAGGTGCAAGCCATCTCTTGCGAAGCAACGCGGCTTGTCGAGCATGTCGTCCCAGGCTGACAAACACTCGATCCCCTTTGAATGACACCAGAAGCTTAGCCAATTGTTGAAATTGATCTTTTTTTTTTTTTATATACTGGGGTGATATCCTTCTTGGTGAGGGCAGGATGCTACTCAGGGTCAGGGTCATACTAGTCTGGGCTGCATAATCAGAGAGGTTTTCCATGTCTCTCTTCATGTAGTCCAGGGAGGTACGTCTCGGGTCATTCACACCACCTTGAACAATGACAGAGTCATATTTGTACTTGGTCTGGAGTGACCTGAGTGCTTGTGTTATTTGGCGGATTCTGGCTCCCAGCAGGCAGCTAACAGTAACCTTCTGCTTGTCCAGCCTGTTGAGTGGGACGTCAGTCTGCCTGACTATAGAATCACCTATTACTAGTTTGTTAGGTATGTTATTTCGCCTTAAGGGCTGTGATTGTATGGCACACTGATTTTGTGTTTTGTGTGTTGTCTGGTTTGTGACTGGAAGTGCAGGTTGTTTGGATGTCTGCTTTGGAGGTCTCTGATGCTTTTGCAGGTTTTTATTTAGAGCCTCCGAGTATGATTTTGTGTATTTATGTGTAGTTTTTGCCAATGCTGTTTTAGTAGGTCTATGTGCGGCTGGAGGTGTGGTGCAAGTATTAACCTTCTCCTCTTGACTGTCTGTTCCAGTCTTGGGTGGAGACAGCTTAGCTTCCAGTTTGGCTGTATAATTGCATCTCTCGCATATGTTAGTGTTTTGTGGTAGGAGGAGAGGGTTGTCTGTGTACATGAGGCAGTTGTAACATTGCTTCAGGATACCCAGATTCACCAGCTGGACTGCAGAGTGCACCCAAAGTTGCCCTTTGGTCATGCCTGAATAGTAGGGTGAGCTGCTTAGTTGGTGAGGGGTGAATAAAGAGCCTTGCCCTGCTGGGCAATCAGTGTCAGGGCATATTAATGCTGCTGTTGGGTCTGAGCAAGTGTTGGCCTGTAAGATGCTTTTTGTGTGCTTAGGTTGAAAGTTAGACTAGGTTTCAAGGGAAAAACTGAAGAGGAGGAGACTTAGTGGAGCCGGGAATAATTTAACCGTAGCTAACCGGCACTGCCCAGTGTGCAAAACCGTGCAAACGCGTTTTTTTATAGTAGGGAAATGAAAGAGAAATTAGCCCCAAATGGCCATTAAACTACTAACTTCTGGGCTGGAACCACTCCTCCTCCAGGGACAGATAGGTTGCTCAAAGCTCCCCTGTCTCACAGGTGAACAGAGAAACTTCCTTCTATCCAAGTAAGGTATGGGCAACTCAAAAACTAGTATCACAGGCCTGAATTCAGTACTAGCCTGAAAACTGGACTATATACTAGCTTAGAAAGGTGGGAAACAAGGACATTTTTTTTTTTTGTTTTTGTTTTTTGAAAAGATAAGGCAAAAACAGTAAACATACACTTAAAGCTTTAAACGACTACAAACTATCAGAAAAGGCTATCACACTTTAGTGTGTAGCCTACAATAGTTAAACAAATTATGTAAACAAAAAACTTTTAAGTGCAGGCAGTCAAATAAGTACAATATGTGAAAAAAACAAGCATTTAAATCTCAGTAAATGCTGGAAAATCTGCGTTTAGGTGGAAAACAGTTAAGTACAGCAAGGAAGTACAGAAAACTGATATTTAATCTCTCCAAAGTCTCTCTTCTAAGCTAGAAGGCTTGAATCAGTTTAAGGCTTTCTAGTGCTACCCAGTAGGTTGGTTACAGGAAAGATGGGAAACAAGCGCAGATGTGGCCTTTTAAACCAGAAAGTTGAAAGAGATGGACAAACTGTCCAAATGGTCAAACTACAATTTCTGGGCCAAGAACCTCTCCTCTCGTGGTAGACAGGCTACCTAGTGCTTACCACTCCCATTGATAAGCTAGAAGGCTTTCTTCCAACACAGAAAGGCTTGCGGGGCTCAGAAGCTTACCAACAGTCCTGGATACAGCAACTCCGTATCTGGACTAGGCTAGTTACAGGAAAGGTGGGGAAACCAGCGCAAGTGCGGCTTTTAAACCAGAACGTTGAAAGGGAATATGTGTGTGTGTGGGTGTGTGTGTGTGTGTGTGTGTGTGTGTGTGTGTGTGTGTGTGTGTGTATGTATATGTATATATATATATATATATATATATATATATATATATATATATATTAGAACATTAAATATTTTTCTTTGCAGCAGTTCTCTAACATATTATTCAGTTGCCTAAACTACAGCAAAAGATATTAAAGAATGTTTATATTGTTTAAATCTAAAACCTTCAAATATAGTCAACGGGTAGTGAATGGGAAAATTAAGAAACTGTATGTATTAGCATTTCTGCTTATTTTTCCACATTGAGTATTTTACTGCAATAGGAAAAAAAAGTATAGTAATAAAGTAGAAGGTTTAGAAGTTGATAAAATGCTACATGAACAAACTATATTAATAGTGAAAAAGTTTATGCTAAATAAACCTTTCAGCTGAAGAACCGCATAAAACTGTTGGATCAGTTGAGACTGTCATGACTGCAGGTGTGCCATTTTTTATTGTTTGGTAAATCAGTTCATTGTGTACTACCCGAAAAAGCCATCAGATGACACAGATAAAATGTCTAGAAATGAGTCTCTAGCTCTAATATGTACAGGACCTCCAAGATCATTGTACAGTAATCAAAATGTTGATCACATCTTTCTAAATGTGAAAAGTGAAACTGTGACGGGGGGGTGGGCTACAGTTACTAGTTACACTGCACCATCAAATGAGATGGAAAAAACCCTTATCTGGGAAGAATCTTGCAGCTGTTCAGCAAGAATCCATTTCAGCTTTTGGTACAAGAGATGGCTTCCAGTAATTTTAACTGGGAAAATGTCAAAATGCCCTCAGATGTTTAAAACAAGTGAGACACTGAAGGAATATGTAGTCAGATAAGAAAAAGCTGAAGAAGTAGAGGTTTTACTAATTCAGGTGAACTATAAAACTGCAAAAATCTGAGGTTGAAATGAGAAGAAAGCTAGTTGAACACGGGGGTTCTCAAGAAGAGCCTTTTTCAAAAATATAAAAAAAAAAAATTTAGGAGACAGAACGCACAGAGATAACCTGAAATTTTTTTTTTGTACTAGAGAAATTGAAAGTAAAAGACTTTTATTCATTTTACAAAAGTACACATGAGCACCTGGACTGTAGGGTGTGTTAATTGAGAGGACGTGTGTATGTGTGTTGGTGGGGGGGGTTCTCGTGGCCAGATTTGGAGCAAATACCTATAAAGATGCAGTTATACCAGCAGGGAGAGGTTCTCCTGGCAAAATTATGGCAGATGGCAAAAGTGCTGGTTACTTGGGGGGGGGTACTTGCGTATTATCGCAACCAGATTTTCACGATAATAGCGCTTGCTTCCTGATGCGGAAATCTAAAAAGAAATGTATGCAAAATCACACTGACAATGTCAACTTCATCTAAAAACATTGTTTAGGTAGCAAGAACATTGTAAATTTAAAGGAATGAGTGCTTGTTTCAAGCTATTTCCAACATCTTGTCACTGTAAATTCATTTTATACAGCAGCTATGTGTAATACATGTTCCATATCCCCAGCCGCGAGCCTGTAAATGTTGTCAAAGTTATACTTCAGATTAATAAAACTATCTATGTAGATATTCAGTGGTAGTGAACTAACCCCAAAAAACAACCTTTATAAATACAATGCTTTTGTGGGATCTACCTAAGACAGAAAAGGAGTCAATAGCACTTTTCCAGTAATATGGCATTATATCAACAAGTAAAGAATGCTGTTCCGGACATTCAATGACATTATACTATGGGAAGCAGATTTTTTGGAAATGCAATACAGAAAAATGTTACCAACACATAGGAGTTTGAGTGAGTAATTTCTTTGAAGGAAGTAGAATTAATTTTACCACCACTGTCCGCTTCATTTATTGTTGGGCAAAGCAGATGACATCTATAAGTTTGTCAGGAAGAACTGGACGTGGCTGACAAGACAGTCATAGACTGGAGTAACTATTTTACGTGATGTCTGTGTCTTAGAAATGGAGAAAAAGGACACGAAAGAAATCGGAGGGCCAGGGTGTATTGTGGAAATAGACGAGACTCTTTACTAGACGTAAAAGTAATACTGGCTGTATTCTCCCTCAACAGTGGCTGTTTGGAGGGATATGTAGGGAGACAAAAGAGACTTTTCTTGTAAAAGTTCCTGATAGAACAGCCGCAACATTATTTAATAAAGTCAAAGAATACATTAAACAGGGCACTACAATTTATTCAGATTCATGGCGGGCATATCAAACTCCACAACTAGAAGAAGCTAGTTTCAGTCATGAAAAAGTAAACTATAGCTACAACTTTGTAGATCCAAACACAGGAGTACATACACAACACAGAGAGAGACTGTGGGGATCTGTTAAGTGGAGAAACAAAAAACAGAGAGGCACTGCAAGACACCATATGGACTCCTACTTAATTTAATATATCTGGCGTGAAACACAGCTTGCACTAAAAGATTTATTTGATGCAGTCTTGACAGCAATAGCAGACCATTTCTCTCCATACAAAAAGTGTAACCCAGCAAGTGAACCATCTACAAGTATGTTTCCTTAATCAGCGATTAAAATATTTACAAATATGTTGCTCAAAAACATCCGGAAGACCTCCACATGAATACTATGCAAAACATCCACAAAACATTGCAACAATAACTGCTACCCCCCCCCCCCAAATCAGTTTCTGTCAAATACTACAAGAATGCTCTTCGTAACTTTAGCCTCCATCGTCAAGACCTTCATCTCTGTTTGATTGTTTAGATTGCTATTACCTTTCACTTCAATTATTTCCTACAGTATGTCAAATAAAACTAGTTATTTACCAAAAAAATGTGTTGCTCCAGATTTCTTATTCTCATGAAAAAGTTTAGTATCCAATTTCGTAGTAATCCATCACGCAGTAAAAATGAACGGACATTTCCCATGCGTCCTCAGTTCACTTCTGCACTAAGACAGCAGTGCAACGCATTTTGATGTATGCAAAGCAAGTTTCACATTTCTGTGTTAATTTACGCTATTTGGGACAAACTATGTTATACCCAAAGAAAACATCAAATTCTGTCTTACATTTAGTCCCACAATCCATTTTTGGGCCAACAAACGTATTACCGCAACCGGAAAAATCTGGTTGCGATAATACGCAAGTACCCTTGGGGGTAGTGGAGTGTTTGTGGAAAATGATTATTTACTCTACTCTACACCAGCCAGAGGAGAAGCAAGTTTATTTACATGTATGTATTTGTTTTTGTCTACGGGGAAAGTCCGACTGGGTAATGCCCTTTTTCAGCAGAGTGCCGGGGACAAAAGCTCCATTTACCTACAATGCAAATAAACACAGAGTAATTACATTTCTATTTACATTTAGCATATGAGAGAGCAGCATATAAGCGAGATGGCAATAAGAAGGCAGTGGCCAGAGTTTTTCTTGCAGTATCTGTAAGAAATCCGGTCCTATAAAGAGAGCCTAGTTTCTGGTGTGTAGATTTAATGATTGCAGTATATGCTGGTAATATTTGAGATGGTCATCTAATATAATGTCTACAAAAACTTTACTGTGAGTTACATTTTCAACAATAGTATTTTTTGTTGCCTTTATGGTAAAAGATTGCTTTTGATTTTAGCAAGTTTTTGAGGTAAAAGGCATTAACTTTTCTTAGTGTTGAGTAGGAGGTTTGATTATTTGAGCTAGGTTTCTACAGAGGAGAAAGATTTTTAAGTAATGCCTTGGAGCTTATTTATTGCTGAGGCTGCACATATTAATGTTGAGTTGTCTACATAATAAAACAGTATGATGAGTGGATGTTATTAAGTTATATTTAATAGGAGAGGACCCCGGATAGAGCCCTGAGGGGTACCTGTAGTAACTGGTTGAAAGAATGAGTAAGTTTGTTGCCGTTTAACGACTTGTTGTCTTCCAGATAGGTAACTAAGAAGCCATGACAAGGAGTAATGTGAAAGTCCTATTGAGGAGAGTCAAATGAGCAGTTGCTGGTGTTAGACTTGTCAAATATTTGATACTGTAAGAACATGGTGGAGACAATCGGACCATTGTTTCTTTGTTGGTTTATTATATTGGTAAAATGGAGTAGAGCAGTAGTAGTGCTGTGTTTGGGCCTAAGCAATGTTGCGTTTCTGAGAGCAGGTTATTTGAGGTTGGGTATTGCATCGGCTGCATATGGATGCATGTTTCTAATATCTGGAGATGGGGGAGAGAATCGCTGTTGGTCCATAGTTATTAAATTCTAGATGTACCACCTTTGTGCAGTGGTATGAAGTAAGTTTTTTCCACGTTGATGGGATGCATCTTTCTGCTATGGACCTATTAGTATGAACATGGGGAAGGCTATGAATTCTGTGGACATTTTTTGGTAGTCTGATGGTAGTTGGTCTACAACTAACGAATTAGTTTTTAGTGTAAAGAGGAACTTCATTATGAGCAAGGTGGGTATTGGACTAAAATTGAAGAGTTGTGAATGGTTTTGGTTGGACAGGGGTAGAGAGAGGGGGTCAGATGTATTAGTGTCTAAGAGAGAGAATACTGATGGTATAAAGGAGGAAGAAAACGTGTGCGGATAGTCTATCATATTGTCTGTTTTTGGAGAGGGGGTGGTGGCGGTCTTGCCAGGATGGCATGGCTTATTTAGTAATGAATAAAAAGTTTGGGTTCTTTTGATGTTTGTCTTGTAGGTTGGTATAGTATGTTTGCTTGTCCTGTTTGACATGGAGTTTTGCAGTGTTTCTAAGATGTCTAAATTGCTGGAAAGCATTTTGAGTTCTATTTTTATAATAAATTTTCCTAGCTTTATCCCTTTTTTATGATGCATTTTTCTTTTTCTTGTGTTGGCTGTAGTGCAGTGTTAGACTTTTTACTTACTGGTGCTAGATTAATATACAGACCTTAAAGTGTTCTACAGCAGTATCTAGTGGCATTGTTCTAAGTACATTCCAATTATATGTTTCATTGAAAATATCTTTCCTGAAATTGGTTATATTTCATATTAGATTATAGATAATCTGTTTAGATTATGGTGAGTTCTAATGGCATATGTTTGGTATGTGGTAACTTGTGTTATCTGAGTAGCATCCCTTTGACAGCTTGTCTGGTTTGTAAGAATCTAGTCTAATGTTGCTTATCTCCCTGAAGTTTTATTGACTCTAGTGGTTGTGTTTATTAGTTTGAAGTTGTACAAGTTTATGAATTTAGTGGGGGTAATGGTAAGTCTGCAAATGTTATAGTTTCATGTTTAATTTGTTTGAATTTTCAATACAGGATGTTTTCAGCAGTCTCAGTGATATTCCCTGATGTACCATGTATCCCAGCAATCTGAAAATGTCAAGACGTATGAGATTTAAATTGATGTATCCAGCTTTCTCAGGTAGAGCCAACAAGGTGGTAGCAAACTCCATAGAGGGAGACTTTGCCAGTGAGACATCTTCATTGTTCCAAAGGAAAATTCTTAAGTGACAGAAAAAAAGCACAGGAGTCTACTAGAATCTGGAGTAGCTAGTACTTGAACTCAAGGCTTATATCCGAAGATGGAAATTATCAGGAAGAATACCAGTACAAAATTAGTGAATAAATGTGAGAATATAAAGCATCACTTCCATCAGCTATAGGAATAGGCATGCAGAATGTTGCTTTGCACGAAGCAGCTGAGAAAAACTTGAAATTTTGACTCTGTTAAAGTGGTGCATGAATTGTAAAGCATATCTTTAGAAAGACACTGAAGGGGTGAAAATGTTACACAAGAATTGACAAAAAGTTGCAATTCACATTAAGAAATGCAACTGTAAGTATGTTGTATTGTAAAATGGTTGTGAATAGAGTGCAGCCAGGTGTATCTTAAAGTATGTGGTGGAGGCAGTCTCATCGGTGACTGCTGTATATATTTAACGATATTAAAACATGAAAATACATTTTCTTTGTTGTAAGGTATCCAGAATTTACACTGTAATAAGTTAAGAATGGCTGAACAGAAGATGCAAGTTGAAGTTAAAGTAATGTGATTTTGAACTGCTGGAGTGGGTGATGTAGAAGTATAGTGATCCTATAATAAGTAAACTTCAGGTACTATCCTCTGGTGTAGATATGGATATATAGATTAATGTCCTTGGCTTAAGCTACAGTCAAGAGGTTTAAACAAGTTGACTTGAAAAATTAATTAAAGCTAAAATGGTAGTTAATTCTTGGATTTGTAGAAGTCGTTAGAAACTCCCCTCCCCATTAGCAAATACTTTCATTGAGAGACAGGAAGTCCACAGGTGCAGGCAGTTAATGGGAGGTCTGAACACTGTTCTGAGTGAAATTTATTGAGATTCTTTCTCACAGTTGCTAGCTATTTTTCATTGCCAACTGCTTTTACTTGAAGACACGAAGTCTGCAGATGTTAATACTTTATCATGAGAGGTCTAAACACTCTGCTGAGTGAAATATAAACTACAGTGCAGCTTTACATTTAAAGGTACGTTAAGCGCGTTTATATCATGTTATCAAAAGATGAAAATAGCGAACTCTATTTCATCGGTCCCAAAACATCTAAACATGAAAATATCGAGCATTCCGAACAGCAAATTTTTTCCCATGGAAAATATTTGCTGCTCCGAAACACATACACACAACACAAGCACATCAAACAAACAGCAGCCACACACATAAACTTAAATTTCTACATCTAACACTACACTAAACTAAACATACACTACTATCTACCCACTTACCCTAACCCTAAGGTCCGTCACTATAGCACACTCTCCTAACCCATGCCCTATCCCTAACGTACAATCGCACACTTACCTGAACCCAACTGGTAACTTTCCACCACAGCGCTAAGAATAGCGAAGCCACAGAAACGGCCAACCAAATTCTTTCCCGAGGAAAGAATTTGCTGCTTCGCTATTCTTAGCATTCGCTGAATAGTGTTCGATATCAGAACATTCGAAGTTTTAATACTTCGATGTTCTGATATAGACCCCGTTAAGCAGTTCAGTGAAACTACAAAATGAATAGGTTATACAAGTAGTTGGTTCCTCAGCAGCCTTAATATTTAATAATGGTGCATGTTGTTTTTTTAAGAGGTAGCCATTGCACTTTTTCTTATAAAAGTTAATGTTCACCGAAAGCTTGCATGATTGTTGTTTTCCCCATTTGGGAGGGAAATGAAGAAAAGAGCAATGATTAGTGTAAGTGGGGAACACTGTCTCCAACATGCACTTTAGCATGGGTGTCCTTAAATTTGGACTAGGTAATGCCTGAGGGTGCAGTCATCAGTGTGTGACAACTGCTTGTATTCTGGTGTGTGTATTGATAGATTTTTCAGTACCCCCATCCTTTTTTGTGTGTGTTTTCACTACATACATTCAAAAGAACTGTCTGGAATAATTGGTGGGAATAATGATATTTTATAATAATGGCTACTGGCTCTTTATGGAATGTACATGCCCTTTAAATATAGGCAAAAAGCAAAGAGTATTGAATTATATTAAGAAGGAAAGCGTGCAAACAGCAATGTCGCGGCTGATTTCTGTATGGAAATGAGCATGTGAATGTGACAAAATGGATTTAGGGGTACATATAAAGCAAAAATATCAGAGATAAATGAAAATAATTTAGTAGTATTGATTATTAGGAGGCTGCAGTAATGATAGATGAGGAGAAAGACAATGGTAGATTGCGGTAGTAAGGGCTTATTGATGATGGAGGAGGATTACATTGGCATTTATTTATATTCTACCTCAAACTGCTGTTATGGAGATTGAGAATATTGGGAGAAATTAATAAGCTTTCATCAGGAAATATTATGGGGACTGGAACCTGATTTGTAATAATGAGAATGTATAAGAGGAACCAGAAAGGAAGATTATAACAGGAGGGTAGATTAATGAAGAAATGTGTGAGATGTTGTGATGTACAAGATGTAAAGTAGAAAGGGTTGCCCCCAAACCTGGGGAGCCTGTAACAAGAAGAAAAATCAGTGAACCTGTAGCGGTAGTAACATTGCCAAAATATTTCTATGAAAATTTGTATAAAGCAAAGGAATGTGGAAACCAAGACCAGACACAAACTGAAGTATTTATGAAAGTGCTAATATGCCATGCTTGGAAGAAAATGAGACTCCACAATTGATAGCAAATATTGCCATCAGTCAGCATGGAAGTCTGCAGGAACGGACTGGCCTCCTTCTGTAGAGAAACCTTGCAGTTAGCCCTCTTAAGGTGCTGGGTGGAGCCAATGGAAGATGCAGCATCTCTGCATAAGGGATAGGATCTGGTTCCTCCCTGCTTGTTTAAGCACCATACCACTATCATGCTGTTGGTTTGGATGGAAATCACTCCTTGAAGTAAGAAGTCCTGAAGCTTCATTGCAAGGAGGAATTTGCTACTCTACAAGGCAAGTGATGTGAAGGTTGGCCTCTTGTTGATTCCAAGTACATTGGACCCCCCCCCCCCCCCCCCCAAGCAGGAGATGTCTGTGGTGACTACTGCTGCTGGGGTTGGCATAAGAAAAGGTTTCCCTAAACTTATAACTAGGGAAGTCAGCCACCACTATGTGAACTTTGCAAAGGTTGAAGATTATTATCTGGGCAGGAGAGTTTCCCAAAGTTTAGACTTCTGAGAAGCTGCTGAAGTATCTTCCTGTGATATCAAGTGAACTGCACCATGAGGATTGAAGAAGGCGTTGGCCCCCAAAACTGATGGGAGAGCGATACTAAATCACATTTTTATTGAATTTCAGAGATTTTGAACTCCGTTCATAGGCAAAAAGCTCTGCATCTCATTCTTTCTATGTGGCATCCTATGAACTGGATGTTTTGAATTAGTGACAGCTTTGATTTATGCATTTTGTAGTTTATTGATATGCCCAGGGACAGACAAATTTGAACCAATTAGTCCCTGCCATTGATCAGTGACGTCTTGTTGTGGTTTAAGGGAGTCAAGTTATCCAAATACGAAACCATGTGAATCTTTTCGGGTTTATATCAGTCTGTCGAAACGGCTGAATATCGAATACCAGATGTTCGAACTGTAAAGTTCGAACACTGGTAATCGCGAAGCCACGGCCCACCAAATTTTTTCCCAGGGAAAGAATTTGGTGGGCCGTTTCTGTGGCTTTGCGAGTATTAGGACTGCGGTGAGAAGTTATGGGTCGGGTTCAGGTAAGTGTGTGATTGTGGATGTTAGGGTTAGGGCACAGGTTAGGTGAGTTAGGGTTAGGGCACAGGTGAAGTGGGTGTGCGATAGT
>NC_056733.1:824370363-824430363 GCF_019279795.1 Protopterus annectens
CCTGCCATAAACAAACTGTACAACAGAAGGAAGAAACTGTTGCAAAAGAGAGTAAAATCCCATGAGTGGAGGAGCTGCCTGGTCCGCCTCCGTAAGAAGCTGCGATCCCTGATAAAATCCTCCAAAGCTAACTACGAAAACAAAATCGCCACTGATTCTAAAGACAACCACAAAGCATTCTATAGCTATGTCAAGAATCTCAATGGCAACACACACATCTGCTCTGAGTTACAGCACAATGGCACTAAATATACAGACCCAACTGATATTGCCAACATCCTGGCAGATAGTTTCAGTGCTAACTTTACCCCCCCCCCTCTCACTTCCTAAAGGGACCATCTCTATACCGGAAGAATGCAAAGTTCCTGTAATCACGGCTGCACAGGTAAAAACCACACTATCCACAGCCAAGAACACAGCATCTATGGGACCAGACAACATCCCAGGCTGTGTTCTACACGAATTACAGAACAAACTGGCACTCCACCTAAGTACCATGTTCAATCATAGCCTCACCTCAGGCTTTGTGCCCAGTGAATGGTGCACAGCGACGGTTATCCCACTCCACAAGGGGGGAGCCACCACAGACCCCGGGAACTACTGCCTCATTAGCCTGACGAGCCTGGTCTGCAAGGCCATGGAACGTATCATCATGGAACTTATAAACAAAGACATTGGTAATCTCCAAACTCTGGACCCCACCCAGTTCGGGTTTGTAAAAGGCAGATCATGTCTCCTAAACCTGGTAGACTTCTTTGAAGCAGTCACCAAAGCCATAGACTAGGGTAAGGTAGTTCACACAGCTTATCTAAGAGTTTGCCAAGGCTTTCATCATCATCCCCCACTCTGGAATTATAGATAAACTCACCAAACTAGGTATAAATCCCTATGTCACAAGATGGGTTGCCAACTGGCTCACTGACCGAACTTACACTGTGAAAGTAGCAGACTCCAAATCCGACTTCAGACCAGTGACAAGTGGAGTACCACAGGGTTCAGTCCTGGGTCCTCTCCTGTTTGGTATTTACTTCTCTGAAGTACAGGCTAACACAGAAGGTCTTTGGCTAACGAATTTCGCAGATGACTGCAAACTAGGAGCCATAATCAAAACTCCTAACGATGTGGACATCCTACAAAAGGGCCTCATTGAGACAGATGCCTGGTGTCAAAGCCATGGCCTCAAGCTCCGTGCCAAAAAGTGCATGGTCATCCCCTTTGGTAAAAACTCTACCCATGAACTACAACATAGGCTGTAGTATACTTGACACCTAAAGTGTGATAAGAGACCTTGGGACACAGGTGGACAGTAGTCTCTCCTTTGATAATCACATCACCACAGTAGTCAGGAAATCCTTCTACATGGCACACCTCATCACAAAAGGTTTCTCATCCAGAAAAAAAAGAGGTCATTGTTCCCCTCTACTCATCACTCACTCATTAGACCCATTATAGAGTACAACACCCCTTTTGGTATGTACCTCACAAGACATCTGCAACAACTGGAAAGGCCGCAGAAATACCTCACAAAGAGAATTACCAGCCTCAAACAGATGCCCTACGCAGACAGTCTCAAAAAAACTCCAGCTTTACTCCGTCACATATCACCTACTCAGAGGTGATCTCTGCCTAACATACAAAGCTATGTCAGACTAGAGCTGTTGGACATGCTGCACTTAAAAAATCACCAATCCCTCCGAGCTACACGCTCTAGGATCCTAAACCTTGTCACCACAATAAACAAAGCATGCTGGAGGGATAGATTCCTGTCCCAGAGACTTTCCATACTCTCCAAACTACCTACCTATATATATATATATATATATGTGTATATATATATATATATATATATATATATATATATATATATATATATATATATATATATATATGTGTATATATATATATATATATATATGTGTGTATATATATATATATGTGTGTATATGTATATATGTATGTATATATATATATATATATATGTATATATATATATATATATATATGTGTATATACATATATATATATATATACATATATATATATATATATACATATATATATATATATATATATATATATATATATATATATATATATATATATATATATATATATATATATATATATATATATATATATATATATATATATATATATATATATATATATATATATATATATATATATATATATATACATATATATATATATATATATATATATATATGTATATATATATATATATATATATATATATATATATATATATATATATATACATATATATATATATATATATATATATATATATATATATATATATATATATATATATATATATATATATATATATATATATATATATATATATATATATATATATATATATATATATATATATATATATATATATATATATATATATATATATATATATATATATATATATATATATATATATATATATATATATATATATATATATATATATATATATATATATCAAACAAAGCTCCTCATTAGCACTTTTCAAGAAATATCTTGATGATTGGATGGGAAATGGGAAATTCACCCTGCAGATCACTTTTGTGGCTCTGCTCGACAGTGGCACAGGAAAATTATTTTTTTGGGTGGCAAAAGTCAGGGTACCTTTTTGGCTGGGCTTGTATAGACCCTAGGGCCGATTAGCCTAGTACCTACCTATGAACCTGAAATATCTAACCATTATGTTCACTATGACATACCTTGGAGTAAATTGAGGTTATTAAAGAAGTTTATAAATCTGCTCTTCTCCAAAATCTCTATGTGGCGATATTCATTCCAACCCCGGGCCCTTGGCCTCATCCCTTCCACCCTCCTCTGCCCCTAACTCCTGTCCAGCAACCACAAAACTTCTCCTTACCTCCATTATTAACCATAGTATTCTCTAAACAATGTTGGAGACCTACAAGCATGGTTTCTTCATTGATCACCAGACACTACTGTCATTACCAGTGTTAATAAGCATAAGAAGCTAGCAATGTATAACCTACCACCAGGTAATAATATTAGCTTATTAGAAGAAATTCTTTGCTGGGTGAATACAAATGGTACTATTGAAACCATTATCTTGGGCGATGTTAACATTGACTGTTTATCTAAGACCACTAATACCCAAACTACTAGTCTTAACTCGTATGGATTCAAACAGCTAATCTCATCTGTCCAACTCGACAAGTGAATCATGCAAATTCTGTGAGTGGATACTTGTCTCTGACCCCAGAAAGTATGCTAACTCAGGAGTATTAACAGAGCCCCTTAGTGACCATCACTCTATATTTGGCAATAGAGAAACCCCCCACCAGCTATAAAAATCCGTATAGAACTATCTGAAGTCTCTCTAACTTTCATCCTACTCCCAGTAATTTACCAAAATATTTTAACTGGTGTCCACTCAAACCCTAGCCCAAGATGAAGTCATTGATGAGTAAAACAATATATTCATGAGTACTTTTAAATACCCTTCTATTGAAAATAAGAGCAAAAACTGCTCAACTCTTTGACCGAGTCATTCAACTAGTATTTTTGTGCAAAAACATGACGAAATATGGAAACAATGGCACAAAGATAAACCCCCTTAAACCTTACATCTATATAAAGAGTTGAGTAACCTTGCAAAGAATTTACGTAGACGCACTCGATTATTACACAGACCCTCAAGTTGATCACAAAACAGTTTTTTGGAGCTCTGTTAAGAAAATTCTTCAACTTGACTCTCCTTCCTCACCAAATCTGTAGCTGGACTTCTCCCTTAGAAACTGTTACAAAATGTAACACTTTCATCAACATCATAGCCTCTTACCTCCAGCTCTCCCCAACCATTTAATCAACCAAAAAACTACTAGCTCTGACATCCCTGCCTTTAATTGCCAGCCTGTCTCCACTTTATATTTTGGACAGCTACTAAAGAAACTGAAGCCCTGTTCTTCTGCTATTGATATCCCTACTGAGTACCTTAAGTTTGCTGCATAATCTATTGCATACCCCATCTCAGTTCTCCTCAACTGATCTAGTCAAGACTCCTGTGCCTGACCTTTGAAAATAAATCTTTGTTCTCCTCCATAAAGAAGGTAACTCTCTTGTGAAATCTCCAACTTTAGTTCAGTTGACATCCTTTTCCCCTCTTTATAAGATCCTTGAAAAGTGTATTCAGAAGCAACTCATTCAGTACCTCTTACAAAATGATTTTGTAACCCCAACACATTGTGGTTTCTGACTAGGCTATAGCAAGACTACATCTCTGTTCAACCTTTCTGACACCATTAGTAAGGCTAGAGAACAAGGAAAAGTTTCTCTCTCTTCTGTTTTTCTAGATCTCTCAAAAGCCATTGACACAATGTCACATGAGAAGCTAATGACTCTGTCCTCTCTAGACTTTTCCAAACCAACTCTTTTATATGGTTCTGTAACTACCAGTCTGAAAGATATCAGTCTGTCAAATTGCTCTCTCCTTTTTCTCCTAGTAAAAACAGGTATTCCTCAAAGCTTTATTCTCTCTTCACTGCTCTTATTTTCATCAATAACCTGTTTAACTCCTCTTGGCAAGTTTGCCTTGTTCAGTATGCAGGTGACTCGACCCTCATCTGTTCATCTGATAACCCAATAAAACTACAATCCATGACATTAAACTGTGGCTACAAGCAAACCTTTTATTAATCCCTAAAAACAAACTACTAGTATTTTGTTCCATGCCATTGATAAATGTTCCTTCTGTTAACTACTTCACTACCTGTGTTTACAAAGGTATCCAAACCAAGTTGCTGGTTGTTACCATAGACGACAACTTAAAGTTTTGATCTTCACATGCAAAACTTTATGTAAAAAGTATTTCTCAAAAGCTAGGACAGAGCAAAAAAAATCCTTACTTCTACTAGAATCATCCCAACTAATCTTTTAACCTCTCTCTTCTATGATTCCTCTATTTTGACTAACATCCCAATCTCTCTCGTATCACAACTGGAGCAATGCTGTAGTAAGAGAGCTAGATTTCCAGCTAACCTGCCATACAAAGCTCATTGCTCTGCATTAAATGCTTACAGTTGGTTTAGAACTCTCACATCAACTAGCCCATACAGAACTTCTAACTCCTAAATACTGTATAACCCCTGTACCTGCCCTTCTATCTCCTCAGTATTTCATCACCATCTCACAGTCACCCTCTGCACTCGAGCCAAAATCCTGTTTGAAATCTATAAAGCAAAAAAAGTATGAGACCATGTTTGTTTTATACTCTCACTTCATAGCTAAACTATGGAAGTTTCTCCCAAATTCACACAGCTGTACACTACTTGCTTACAGTGGACATTCCTAGCCAGTCCATTATATCTCTTACTCTTTCTTTGGACTTATTTGCAGGTATGGTTCATGTACGTTTCAAGCATTTATCGTGCTTGGTTAAAAAGTACTTGTTAGCCTTGTGTATTGATCCCCAAACTATTTCCTTTGAAAGAAGAATATGCTTGAATCTCTTCTTATCAATGATTTTTGCTCAGGCCATCTTCTCAGTGTAACTTCTTTCATTAACTACATTTCTAAGTCTGTTTCAGCACATCTCTTGAATTCTTCTATTGTTTCTTCTGTTACTGATAACTGGTATTACTGAAGGAAATCTGTTTTAATAACCTTTTATGATTCTTGAGTAAATATGTCTACACAACATATATGTATTCCTTGTGTTTTAATTCTTTTTCAGGTCTACATTTCACTAAGTAATACCCTTGCTACCTTAGAGGTGCCATACGAGTTTAGTGTGCTTTGCAAGGGGGTTGTCTGCTTTTACACAAGTGCTGTGCTATAGACCTGTATTTTCGCATCCGTACACTTTTTGATAACAGTATTTTTGTGTGTGCATTATCCTCTCTCTAATTTGTAAATGCTTTTGACCCATAGGCACCAGCTCTGTGTGTTTCTGACTGGCATCTACTTGCAGCACAATTGGCTTTTTCAAAGTTTAGTGTTTTTTAATGGTGTGTGTGTGTGTCTGTGTCTGTGTGTGTCTGTGTGTGTGTGTTTCTTTTTAGTATTATCATTAACAGCATCATTGCTTCTTGTTCATATGTCTCTTCCTAGGCTACATCTTGCTCTAACATCTTTGTTTGAAGCATACCTGTCACAGACCTTGTGTACAATATTCATTTGGTGTTTGAAGTGCATGGGCCATATTTGGATTGCCATTCAAATTTGCTTGTGTTTTATAGTTTTTGGGTCCTCAATTCTGCAGCAAGCATAAAGCTTGTCTCTTGAGCATCCCACTGACCTGTTTGTTCCTCTAAGAAGCAGGAGTGCACTGGCACATTTAATTCCCTTTGGAGAGACTTGGATGTAGAGTGGTGCTATATTAACCTGGAAGGGTTGGGGATTTTTGATGATGTGCACCTATGACCCCCTTTCAAGATGAGGGGAATATCTGCAATAACTTATGTGCTGTGAATATGTACTTCTGTACCTGTCTACCTCCAGCCCCAGTCTGTAGATGAGGTTGTATTGGCCTCCCCTATATACTTTTTCTGCAGCTCTTCCCTCCCTCCCCCGAGATGAGTGTACTGCTGTTGCTCCTCCTGTCCTGTCCCCCGGCATTTAGGACCTTAGTCCTTGGAGCAGCTGTAGCAGGCTCTTGTCATACTCTGACACCACCCTGATAGGTCATCAACTGTGTGAGCACCTTCCAAGCTTCACTTAGCTATGCAACAGATCTCTGAACCATCTCTGATTATGAAATGCCAAGGAAAGTTTAACAAATTTGTAGTTTTCTGATAGTGTATTAAATGTGCAGAAGTTGAAGCTTTCTACACCCACTGTGGACCTTTCTTTATCTAGATTTACATGCCAAAAAACCTTTGCATCTTAATACTGAAAATAGTTTTTGTATATGCTGTTGCTGAGACCTGTTGCCTATCAATTGTTTGTACTTTGTATGATTCTTGATTCATTGTTGTATCATTTTGATTCATTGTTGTATCATTTTAATTGATGTATGCAAAGTTCCATCAAGATTGTGAGGACTGACATGATATTAATTAAGTAGTTCAGAAGGGTGAACCCTCTTGCATGGTGTGTAGGGAGCTTGTCTCCACCCAGGGCTGTTGAGCTATATGTATTTGCAGTTGTAGTTTGGTAAAAATATCCCCTAAAGAGAATTGGAATCCATACTGTGGTGGTGCTGCAGTAGCTTTGTCTCCTCACAGTATGACGCTGTCCGGTTAGATTCTCAGCTAGACCGTCTTCTGCGTGGAGACATGCGTGAATTGGCGTACCTTCGTTGAAGGTTGTGCGTCATGCCTGGCAAGCTGGTACGTAAAAATCAACTGCCAATCATTAGCGGACCGGAGTTCCGCTGTGGCGACCCCTAACCGGGAAAAGCCGAAAGACACAAACAAACTGTAACCACCATAACCATTATTTCAGTTGTGTGACTACTGCAACCGTTTCTTCAGCTGTGCAGTTTGCAGTTTTCTCTCTAAATTAGTTTGCAGTCTTGCAGATCAGTACAGATGCTAATTGTTGTCTTATATTATAGTAACAGATGAACCTGTTTACCTATTCTGTTGATTCTTAATGACATGTAAGCTTTCCATTTGCTACAATTCCTGCAGTGCTACTCTCTTTGGGGTTATGGACTCCAGTGGAAGTACCAATATCACTGGTACAGTATCAAGATTTTTTTGTACGCAGTATTCTCCTAGTGGATTTAAGCTTTTTAAGTGTATTAATCAGCGTAGTCATGAAGGGAGTCCTTGCTACGGCTCTGCACAGTATTCAAGATGTCTCCTCAGCTTTGCACCTGTGTACATTCATTTGCAGTGTTTGCTTTACCATTCTTTTTTTTTTCACAAGCCAGATAGCCAAGATATTAAACAGTTAAATGATTTTGAAACAATATATTTTACTTTTTATATCCCATGCTTACTTGAACATCAGAGCTGTCAACACAGTTTGTCACAGCAAGCTTGTACTTCAAATGTCTTCAGTGTGTCTGTCTCAGCCCACCCTTCAATGGATGAAAAGCTGCTTGTCCAGTATGTGTCGGTCAGCAAAATGGCATAAAACGCTCTCTCTCTCTCATCATACCTCCCAGTCAGTACCGGTGTACCACAAGGCTCTAGCCTTGGTCACCTTCTCTTCAGCATTCTCACCAACACCCTCCCCACAGCAGTCCTTTCTAATGCAGTGTGCAGTTTATTCCATGTGAAATATAAAAGGTACATTGATGATCTATTTCTGTGTAGTGGTGACCCTAAGGAATTTCAGGCGTTCATCACTATTTTGAGGGGTAATCCACATGGGTTGGACTTCTCCTTCAATATTGATAGGAGAACAATGCAGTTTTTAGATGTGGAACTGTACATGGGTATGGATGGAAGGGTGCAATATAAGCCTTTTCATAAAGCCACTGTTGTAAACAATTTTTTACATGCTTCAAGCCTGCATAGTTCCCATCTAATCAAGTTGTTACCGTTAGGGGAGTTTAAGTGTATTGCAAATAATACTTCAGAAAAGGCAAAGTTAAAAGTAGAATTTGAACTTAAGAAAAGATTACATGCGAGGGGATATTCTCATGAATTAACTGGAGAAGCAAGAAATAAAGTAGAAAAAGAACATAGACTTGGAGTTCATAAAAAATCATGGTCACATTTGAATTGGAATACAACAGACGGGGAGAGAGACATTTATTCAGCTGATCATGTAGATAAACAGGATGAGGTCATATTCTTTGTTAGCAAATATTCAGGTTTTTCAGCAATTTTTAAAAAATTGGTAAATACAAGTAGGGATGAAAACTTATGCGACATATTTCCGAAGAAGGTAGTTTTTTCTCACTGAAGATTTCCACATTTAAAGGAGATGTTGAGAACTAGAAGTAAAAGGAAGGAGATAGTAGATGCAGGTGCTTATGCCTGTGGATGATGTAAAGTTTGTGAAAATAAAATCAGAAATTTGAATGGAAAGATGATCAATGGCAAGAGTTGTAGGGCTATTGATAGTTTTGATTGTAACTCCTTTGGAGTTATTTGCGTGATCAGCTGTGACTGTCCGTCACCGAAATGGTATGTTGGACAGACCAAACGCAAGGTAAAATTAAGAATTATGGAACACCTTGGTGATTATAAGAAATGGTAGGATGGATAACCCCATAGCCCAACATTTTCATTTCAAGCACGAAGGTTTGGTTAATGGTTTCACCTTTAATGTAATTGCTAGACCTTATGGGGTGGGGGCTTGCAGTATTAATTTTCAACAAAGATTATTGAGAATGGAATCCAAGTTTATCATTAATTATAACACACTTTATCCTAATGGCATGAATCTTGAAATATAATTACAAGAGCATTTTAGGCGCATTTTCATAGTATTAATAATGTGGTTTTATAAAATTTTGTCATTTTGACATATATTTTGATAATATGTTCGGGGTCAGTGGAGCTAACAATGAATTATGTAGTATGGGAAATATAAAAATGTTAAATGTGAAATGTAAAGATGTTGAAATGTTCAGACGTTTTGAATATTTGTGTTTAAATATTTAATTGTTTAATTGATTTAGTTATCATTAGGTTGATGTATAAATATGGCTGCTTCTGTGAGTAAAGTATTTTGTGAGAAGGCAAAAGCCGAGGTACCAGAAACAGTAAAGGATGATTTTTTGCAGTCTTTGCTGTTTTCCGTGTCTGTGTGTTTGGAATATCTCCAGAACAGTACAACTGGAAGCTTTAACAGACACTGAAACATTGTTTTGCAACTCACAACTTCTGCTCCACTGCACTTGCAAAAAAACAGTGGCTGATCTTAAATTTGATCTGCATATACAAAATTGCATAAAAAAACTAGGGATTCTTTACAGAACCAAAAATTTTCTCACCAATGTAACTAAAAATAAACTTGCCACTACTTGCCTCCTCCCCTCACTAGTTTATGGCTCTCCCATTGCTACTAACCTCCAGGCATCACAAAAAAGCAAAACTTGAATAACTGTAATAAAGTGGCTGAATTTGCAGCAAATACCCACCACTGTATAGCACTAAAACAGCCTAAATTGGTAAGAACTACCCTATCATGTAACATATATACACAGCTTCTCACCACACCTCTATTTGTACCATTTTACTAAGTCCTGGAACTCTCTACTTGTATCCATCAGGTCAGTACCCTCCCTCCAGTCCTTTTTAAAACTATTCTGAAAGTCTTTCTAGTAAAAAATCTGACTCTGTTCTTGCTTAATCCCAAGATAAACTAATATCCCTAAATATGAACAGGTACCTACTCATACCTTGCACCTCCTTACTCCCCCTTCTTCACTCATTTCCTTACTTCTGGTTTCTCTCCCCTTACTCTCAAAATATGCCATAACCCTGTTTTTCTTTCTCCCCGTCTCGCTAAATATTGCAATTCCTGTTTGCATTATACTAACTTATCTTTAATTTCTCTAAACTCGCTAAAATTTCTCAAAATATTAAGGCATTGTCATAATCTGTATCTGTTTGTATCTATTGTTCTCACATTATTTCTGATTTGGTATAATTTTAAAATGTAGATTTTTTTTCTGCTATTTTTGAAGATTGTAAAATTGTGCTAAAAATTTTTTTTTGTAATACTTTGTAGCTTTTCTCCCCAGGTGTCTGTTGAAAATGGGCACCTACCTAGTTAGACTTTACCAGTACTCAAATGTCAATAAATAATTTCACTTGATTTGCACATGTCCCTGGTTAATAGCCTGGGCCTTGTAGGATCTTTTTTTTGCACCACTGATTATTTGCAGTTATTAATGAATCTGGACATGCCAAATTCACAGTATTTGGCATGATTCTTTTACTCTGTGAAATAAACATTTTACTTTTCTGTTCTTGTAAAGGAAGTACAATTCTGTAAGTAAATTGACCTAAATAGTAGATGTTTGAATGGATCACTGTTGCACAAGCATATAGCTATATGAATGTATCCTGCCAGGATTCGGACATGCAACCAGTATACAAAAGCTTTCAAGTTCTTTCCATGCGCACCATATATCCAAAGAGGTTTGATGGGCTGCTGGTATAAAAACAAATGAAAGGATGTCAAGATTCTAGGAATGGGATTTATGTAATGGAAGCAACCCGGCCAGGTTTCAGTTTGGATATTCCTGTGCTAGGACGAGAGTGAGATTGGGGGGGGGGGGGGGTGAGAAGAAATCTCACCCTGGCCAAAAATTATGTAAAGAAAGGAAGAACAGAAAGAAGTGGGTGTAGGGAGGACTGCTGTACTGTAACGGTGATCCATTTGAACATCTACTCTTAGTACAGTTGTGCAAGTAAATTTACATTACTGTATGCTCGTCATTAGATCACCGTTGTAGTAGCTTATAGCTGTATAGTACAATTGTCAAAGGCTAAATAGCCAGGGAAGGAGTACTGAAGGTCAGAGTGTAGTAACCCCTGGAAAATTGATCTAACAAATGCTGTTCTGGATCTGGAAAAGAAGCAATCTTACAACGTTTGAAGGTGTGTACAGCTGCCTCTAGAAGTGAGAGAGTCCATGCCTTTCAAAGTGCCTCTTAAAGTAGCCAAAGCTCTGCTAGAGTGAGCTTTAGTAGCCAAAGCTCTGCTAGAGTGAGCTTTAGCCTTCTGAAGTAGGGACTTACCATGGTGGGAGTAACAAAAATGAATGGAATGATAAAACCATCTAGCAATTGGTTTTCATTTTTTTTGTCTCCGTCAAAAACAAATGAAGAGCTTGTCTGAAGCTGTGAAGTGTTGTTCTCTGTGGACGCCCAGAATATGTAGGATTCTGTCTCTTGTTTTTTAGGTTCAAAAAAAATCTCTGAGAGGTAACTGCATTGATTCAAAGTAAATTTTGAGACCACTCTTGTTAGAAAAGGAAAGATTGGTTCTTAAACTGCCTTTGTAAAAGAAAATGTTGCTGTCCTCCAGTCATCTGGCACAAAACCTGTTTTTAAGCTAATGTTGAATAGCCTCTGTAGGGGGGTCTGATGGTTTTGTTTCAAGTTAGCCAGTAGGCATCCTTGTTGTGTTATTTGGCCCCCATAGACATAGTAGTCTTGGACTTGGATAGTGCCTTTTAGAACTTGTTTTTGGGAGATTTGACGTGGGTAGGGGTAGATATGGGTGTTTGATCTGAGAGTACTGGAGGGGAGAGGGGGTAAGAAGACTTTGTTTCAACTGGGTAGTTTTTACCAGCTGGTTTTGGTTGATTTGATGACAATTCTGTGTTTTGTTTAGTTTAGCAAGAGAGTTTTTGGCTTCATGAGGTTAGATTATGTGTACAATGAGTTTTTTCTTCTGTGTAGAGCCTGTTTATGTTGAGATTTCACCATGCAGTTTAATTTTGCATTGCATTTATTTCTGAGTGGGAACAGATGCATTTATGCAACTAATTTTGCATCTTCTTGTAATTTGGGGTTTGGCTTTATTGGTCTGAATTTATCCATAACTGAGTTAAAAAGGAAACAAGTCATGGACTTTCAGAACTGCCATATAGCTGAAACACCTGATGTTCTTAAGGGGTCATTTGCATGTAGCCCATGTTACCTTTAATACAAGAGGTTTTGAGGAATCCCAGAGTGGAAGATCTAGCTTGGTTAGATTTTTCTTGTAGTTTTTACTGATTAAGGATTTCACATAAGCAGTGGTGTCATCGAGGTGGAAGGGGTTTTTGAGTTTAGTCAGGTTCTCAGCTAGTTTTAGTAGATTAGCCTTTGCATAGTCCCTGAATACTGAGGTATTGAAGGATGCTTTTGGCTTCAATATTTTTTGTTTGTTAAATTTATTTTTTGGTCTCCCTGGGGATATCCACAAAATAGCAGCAAGCAAATAACTTCAAACTTGAAAAATAAAATAAACGCTGTGTCAGTAAGAAGAATGCAACATTTATTGTTCCAAAGCCAACAGTAAGTGCTTTCGTCTCTTCACCCAGAGACTTCTTCAGACTAAGGCTTTGTAATAAAAACATGAAATTATATACTTAAATAGCTCAACCAATTAACATTTTAAAAACATAGTGTCATTAAACATTTTTCTACTGTGAAATAAAAACAACATTAAAAAATATACATATATAAATCACCTAAACTATCTAAATCAATGTTTCAGACCCTTTCTTTTTAAATACATTATAAACTCGTCCCTATTGTTTAATCCTGGAGGGAAATGGGCATTTAGTCTTACTTGCCAACAATATTTCAACCAACCCAACTCTTTTTCAACATTAACAATGTTACCATTAGAATGCAGAGCATCCAAAAGTATGCATTTGAAATTGATTTTACATTTCTTCTCAACATAATGTTTACTCATAGCATTTTTCATATCTGCATGTGTAATAGCATCATTGTGTTCATAAATTCTTCTGCATAATTCTCTCTTAGTTCTCCCCACATAAAATGATCTACATTCCAGGCATATTAGTAAGTATACTACATTTTTGGCTTTACATGTAAACCTACCTGGGACTTGTACTACTGTTTTCCCACTAACAATTCATTACTATCAGTAAATAAATATTGACAGTAGTTACAGTTATGACACTTTACCCTCCCCTTTCTTAACTCAGCTCCCCTCACCTTATTTAATTTACTCTGGAAATAATCTTTGAAATTTTTAGCCCTTTTTTGCACAAACCTGGGTTAATTTCCTATCTTTTCAACAATTTCTCTACTTCCTTTCAAAATCCCCCAATTTCTCCTCACAATGTTTTTTATTGCATTTGAGTCTGTACTGTTTTGTACTGCTAAAGCTGTCATAAAACTCTTGGTTATATTCCCATCTTCATTACTGTTAGTATGACCTACAATATTTTTTCTTTTTTCTACTTCTGTAAACAAACTTTCTATTTCCCCATGTGGATATCCTATTTCCATTCTTTTACAGAAGTTCATAAGTTCTTGTTCAAACAACTTATCTTCTTTAGTCAAATTACTTATCCTTTTAAGTTGTCCTGTCACTATATTTATTTTAGTTTTCTTTGGATGCAGGCTGGAATAATGGAAATACATATTTTGAAAATCTTTCTTTTATATATTTTAGAAACGTTTGTTCTCCTCTTTATATATTGTAAGATCTAAAAAATTAATTTTGTCTAAACTGTAACTATGACAACATTTTATATAAAAACAAACATTATTGATATAATTTAAATTTTTTATAACTCATTTATAGAACCATCCCATATTAAAAGGACATCGTCAATAAACAGTAACAACTTAATTATATATTTATTAAATTCACTTTCTAATATATTGGCAGTTTCCCAGCCTTGCATAAAAACATTAGCATAACTTGGGGCTAAAGCTGCACCCATTGCAACTCCATTCATTTGGACAAATTTTTGCTTGTAAAAATCTAAATAGTTATGGCTCAAAACTAAATCAGTCATTTCCATTAGCAGTCCAACAGTATTTGGAGAGAACTCTTTTGATTTTAATAACTCAACCCTAACTGTTTCCATCCCTTCTTTATTGGGAATCATAGTGTACAAAGAATTGATATCTAAAGTTACCAATATGTGCGAGTCAGACACCCGAATTCCTTTTATTTTCCTCATACAGTCATAACTGTCTTTTATATAAGTTGTACATTTTGGTACTATCCTCTGTAGAGGTTTATCCACAAACACTGACATTCCTTTTGTTTTACTATTTCTGCTTACTACTATTGGTCTTAACGGTGGTGAATCTACATTTTTATGGATCTTTTGGAATTCCAAAGATCCTACTTATTTTTGGATTTGTGTTCGATAGATTTATTTTTGTTTTTTCATCTATTCTTCCTGTATAAAACCAATCAATGAATATCCCTTTTTACCTCTTATCATATTCACAGTCTTATAAAATTTCTTATCTGCCAACATTTCTTTCATTTTTTTGTTTATATTCACTTCTATCCAACAAAACCATAGCACCACCTTTGTCAGCCTTAAAAACTAATACCTCTTCATTTTTGACTAATGCATCAAAACATTAATTTTCTTTTTTTGTTAGATTATAATATCTAAACATTGTTTCATTATCTAACATTTCCAGCATCTGTGACTCGCATATATTCAGGAACATTTCTAATTCTTTAAGGGCGGATTATAACAGCTAAGCCTATAAAATCAACATTACTTTGCATTTGAGGTCCAAATAAAATACTTGGATTCAAATTTCTAACATAGTCTCTAATTTCATTAATCATAACCAGTTTATTAGCTCTTTGAGCTGGGGCAAAATTCCACCCCTTACTTAACACACAACAGTCTTCTGTAGTTAATTCTTTACTGGATAAATTAATAATCTTAAAGTTAATTGTACCCAAGTCTTCCAGAATTGTTTCTTCCTGTTCCAGTTCTTCCCTGGAACTCTTCTGCCATTCCATTTTTTTTGCTGTTGTTGATGTTTATTTGAATAGTTGAACTTCTCTTGATTTCCGCCTGCCGTTACCTGGGCCCAGGATCTTTCTTGAGTATCTATTCTTTGATATACATCTGCAACCTGTCTGTTCTCAGTCATTTGATTTCCCTTCGGCTGAGATTCCATATTCGTTGGTTTGGTTTTGTTGGCATCTTTTGTTTTAGGTCTTACCACTTGTTCGAATGTTTTCGCTCTTTGACCCTGTTTATGTTCCATTTTGCCATTCATGATGGTTGCATTTGTTTTTAAACTTTCTAACCCAATAGCTTGGCCATTTGCCTTGTTATTAAGTCTCTCGGATCTTCTAAGCAAACTGACATCTTCCTCCATCACAGAGGCGTCTGCCGTCATCTCGTTGCTCAGTATACTGTTTGCAGCCTTAATCCATAGGCTGACGCCATGCCCCCAGCATACTCATTGCGATCTCTGAAAAACTTTTTGGTTTTTCTCTTACTCAATTCTTCGTTTAACTGTAGAAGATTTTCTTGAATAATGTCCATTTTGCTACTAAAATTCTCAATTGGAAGTGTTTTCTTTTATTGTAGCATAATTGGCTTTCACCTTTTCAGTTAGATCAACAATTTTGTTGTTATTAACCTCACAAAGCACTTCCATATACTGGAGCCCCACCTTCTGATTGATCTCAAGCCACTTCTCTGTGAGATCTTTGGGCAAATCTTTCCCAGCTGGCAAATTTTCTTATTCTTAGTCCCTTTGGGACTTGTTTAGCTTTTAAACTGTTTTCAAAGAATAAATTGTCCCACTGGAGGCGTTTTAACGCCGAAAAGTCCTTTTCTAAAATATGAAAACATTCTTGAGTATTAAAGGTGGTATTTGTCATCTCTTCACACATAACCCTTCCTTCAACACAGAAAGGGTTTACCGGAGGGGCTAAACATCCATTTAGAATATCTTCACTACAGCTTATATTCTGGCCCGCTCTCCTTTGGCTCCCCATAACTGGGTTTACTGTCCCCTCTTCATTTATTATGAATGAACCACTCAAGGTATTGTTCAACACGCAGCCAGCTGATAAAGCTGCAAAACTAGTTCCTGGTATGGAACTCCTCTCCATTACTGACACACCGCAACAAGCAGTCAGTCCACAAAATAGCAGCAAACAAATAACTTCAAACACGAAAAATAAAATAACCGCTGTGTCAGTAAGAAGAATGCAAAATGTATTGTTCCAAAGCCAATAGTAAGCGCTTTTGTCTCTTCACTGCCCCATGTCCATGCTGGGTCTACCAACTTACCTTCTACCCCCCCCCTGTACTTTCTCTGGCATTACTGGGGCTGGTTGTGGATCCTAAGGGCATCTGGAAGCTCAGTTATCTTTGCATCCATACCTTTTGTTTAATATGTATATGCCCTGCCTCTCCTCCCATGCTTATCAATTCTGGCCAAGGTACCTCCCCTCTTTGTGAACCATGGCTCCCCTAAGGGAGCCCTCCCTGCTCCTCCATCATTTGCCTGCGCCACCAATTTTAAACCCAGGTGGACTGTACCATAGTCAGGGCTTTATCCCTGTGTGCTACCACAGAGGCTTATCTGGCTTCAGTCCTAAGGTAAATGTGATTTAATGTGTGGTCCGGTTTTGAGCAGGGTGGAGATAATAGGTCAGGAACACAGCTGTTCCATATTTAAAGACAAGTCCAGTATTTTACCTACCCTGGTTGAGGTGTTGACTAAATGGTCCAGGGAGTTTGTATTTATGAAGTCCAAATCTCTGGGCAAACGTGTTTGAGGAGATTTGTCTCCCAGTTGATGGTGAAATAGTTAGCGTCTACTAGGAGAATGGTGTTTGGCTTAATTCCAAGCAACTCCATACTGGCTAGGTAGGAGGTGTAGGCCATGGGGGACATAGAGAGGGTCTTGTGGTTAGAATTGATGTAGTAGAGTTTAGTGAGTTTGGTATGGAGGCGTTCCAAGTAGTTATCTTTTCTAACAAGTCTGGAGGTGAGATCTTTCTTTAAAAAAATAATAATGATGGAGAGGCACCTCCTCCTTTAGTACTTACTTCTAATATGGTTGAGCTGTATGAATGGTAGATATTGAAGCCTTCCACTGATAGGTTCATACTAGGCTATCTGCCCTATGGCATTTATAAGCCTAGCCAGAGTGTGTTTGGCTTTCGCCACCCATTTTAAATTAATTTTGCTATCCCCTTTTTTGAGATTAGTATACTGTGCCTCTGTCTAACAGTGACACAGAAGTGATACCTGGGGTAAACCTACGATCTCCCATCCACTCATCAAGATTCCTCTGCCTAACCTGGACTGGAATTTTATTCCAGAGTGAAGGGAGCCTCTGGGTTATGAATCTGTCCCTCCAGCATGTCCTATTTATTTCAGTGCTGAGGTTCAAGTCTCTCGAGTGCGTAGCTCGATGGAGTGCTTTCACTGGTCTTGAACCAGGTCTCAATGTCAGTGCGGCCGATCTACCTTTTCCAGGATAAGTAGTGCTTGTAGAGTGCGGGGTCTTTTGTTAAGGCTGCTAACATTGATCAGCAATAACATTTATGTTATCTAGATTATATTGGAAGCTTAGGAGACTGAGTTGGTTCACCAATCAAAACCTGCAACTCTGACATTCTTCTAGCAAAGTCAGAACAGTAAGCAAATAGTTTTCCAAGTCAAGAATTGCAGATCATCCTGTTGAGCTGTTTTGATTGGTGGTAACATATGATGTCTTCCTTATCACTGTTGGAGTATTCTTTATTCTTGAGAGATCTGCCAGAGAGAGCCTAATGACTGGCCAGCATAGCAAAGCCTTTACACTATCCAGGCATTGTACGTCGCACACATGTTCTGCATGCAAGGCTTAAGGTTCATATGTGATGTACAGATGCCTACTCTTCAACTTCTTTGCTGCTAGTACAAACGCTACTTCTGAATTCGATCTGTATGCCATTCACTGAGCTGGTTCACCTACTGAGCCTTTTAAAGACAAGTGCTCTGTTGGTGGTTCCTTCCATTCTTTTTTCGTCCTTGTAGTTTATTTTCATGTTATCCGTGAAGGAAGAATAAAAGAGTCTCCTTTGTTTGGGTGCTACACAAATGCGTTTGGCTCAAGTACCATGGCCAAATCCACCTGCTCCAAAGTTCAGCCATGACTAAAGAAAAAAGGTAGAAAAGCCATGTACTGATGTGTCCAGCTTCCACCGGATGCCTCCCTTTGGTTGGATGAAGAACCTGATTACCATCTGTTGCTGACACCATTTCTCTCTGCGGTGACTCTGTTGTAGGCCAACAAAGAGCTGTCTACATGCACGCCCAACAAGGCTGTGCATATGTCTAGTACAAATGTAGGGGGGAAACCATGGCTGATTTTATGTCAGAGGGGCCTAGGGGGATTCCCGAAATATTAGTTGGGGAAGAGGTGTGTGGTACCACTAACAAATCTATATTAGTTGGGGAAGAGGTGCCTGGTACATTTAACAAATCTAGGAGGTTCAGACCTCTGCCTAGATTAAGTAACAGAAAACCAAACAAGTAGGTTCTGTGACTAAGGAACCTCACAAAGAGTGGCAGGACTTTACTCGGGGGCAGTTTAATGTCCTTAAGGTCCTGAAATCCCAAAAAGGATTGTTTATGCCTGCTTTTGACCCCTGGTCTTCCACCACTTCTAAGAGACCTAGGGATTCTGATTCCTCTGGTGAAGAATCCACAGCATATTCTTCCCAGATCCATTCTCCTCTTGGCCTGGGATCTGATAAGAAGATTCACCACCCCCTGAGTCTCCTTTTGAAGAATTATCCTTTTGGGATACAGTGGTCTATATGATAGAACACTGTGACATTATTCCCAGGTTTTTGAGGTTCAAAAGAGATATTATGAACTCTTGCAAATGGGACTCACCCAGACCTTCTGCATTCCCTCCTGTTTTATCTTCCCTTTAGGATACTATTGCAGCAACTTCTCAGGCTCCTGACTCTCCACCTCTGGTTCCTGAGAAGCCAGACAAATTTTATAATGTTCCTGAGGATCATGAGTATTTGTATAAGAGTTCCTCATTTGATCCTGATTATGGTTTCCCTGTCCACAGATAAGACATCAAAACTGATATCCTCTTCCAAGCTTTTACTTTCTGATAAGAACAGCCGCGCTATGGAGAGGCATGGGGAAAGTGCATATTTCTGCTGCTTTGTCCTTTTAGGACCATTAATTATCAGTCTCGCATGACTACATATGTCCTGGCTGTTCTGTCCCAACTTGGGAGGGTTTTAGCTGATATGCCTGATTCGGACAGTTAAGACTTCTGCCTTTCTGTCCTGCGTTCTGCCTCTCAGGAGGCTTACCATTCCATTAGATGTAGCTGTGATGGTGATGATGCCTCTTCTAGGGCAGCTCCATTTTGGCCTGTCGTGAGGAGATGTTCTTGGTTGCACCTTCAAGCCTTGGCTGAGGGCATTAAGGCCAAACTTTTAGATCATAAGTTCATAGGTTCGTACTAGGCTATCAGCCCTAGGGCCTATACAAGCCTAGCCATAACAATTCCCTGGCTATTTCTTCCCACACTATTTACTTCCCTGGACCCCTGTCTAGCAGGGCAACTGACATGATCCCCGGGGTGAATTTCCTTTCTCCCATCCAATCGTCAAGGTTCCTTTTGAAGAGGACCAAAGAGGCACTCTGCTTGACATGTATGGGCAATCTATTCCAGAGTCTGGGGAGTCTCTGGGTCAGGAACCTATCCCTCCAGCATGTTTTGTTTATTGTGATGACAAGGTTTAGATCCCTGGAGCGTGTGGCTCTGAGGGATTGGGATTTCTTTAAGTGTAGCATGTCCAACAGCTCTGGGTTTGACATGGCCTTGTATGTTAAGCAAAGATCGCCTCTGAGTAGATGATATGCGACAGAGTATAGCTGGAGTTTTTTAAGGCGGTCAGCGTAGGGCATCTGCTTTAGGCCTGTGATTGTTTTAGTGAGGTATTTCTATGGCCTTTCCAGTTGTTGTAGATGTCTTGAGAGGTACATAAGGGGCATTGTATTCTATAATGGGTCTAATGAAGGATGAGTACAGTGGGACAATGACCTCCTTTTTTCTGGAAGAAAAGCCCTTAGTGATGAGGTGTGCCACATAGAAGGATTTCCTGACTGTTGTGGCGATGTGGTTATCGAAGGTGAGGCCACTGTCCACCTGTGTCCCTAAGTCTCTTATCAAACTTTCGGTGTTTAGTGTACTGCCACCTATATGGTAATTCACGGATACATGTTTTTTCCCAACGGGGATAACTATACATTTCTTGGCATTGAGCTTGAGCCCATGGCTCTAGCACCAAGCATCTGTTTCTGTAAGGCCCTTTTGTAAAGTATCCACATCATTTGGGGATTCAATAATGGCTCCCAGTTTGCAGTCATCTGCAAACTTTGTTATCCAGAGTCGCTTAGTGTTGGCCTGTACTTCAGAGAAGTAGATGCCAAACAAGAGCAGTCCCAGGACTGAACCCTGAGGTACTCCACTTGTCACTTGTCTGGAGCTGGATTTGGAGTCGGCTACTTTTACAGTGTGGGTTCTATCAGTAAGCCAGTTAGCAACCCATTGGGTGACGTAGGGATTAATGCCCAGCTTAGTAAGTTTATCTATGATTCCAGAGTGGGGGATGGTGTCAAAGGCCTTGGCAAGGTCTAGATAGGCTGTGTGGACCACCTTACCCTTGTCCATGGCTCTGGAGACTGATTCAAAGAAGTCAGTCAAGTTCAGGAGACAGGAACGGCCCTTCACAAACCCAAATTGGGTGAGGTCCAGTGTTTGAAGGTTGCCAATGTCTTTGTTTATAAGTTCCATGATAATACGCTCCATGGCCTTGCAGATAAGGCTTGTCAGACTGATGGGACGGTAGTTTCTGGGATCCAAGGTGGATCCCCCCTTGTGGAGTGGGATAACTGTAGCTGTGCGCCACTCAGTGGGCACGAAACCTGAGGTGAGGCTATGATTAAACACGACACTTAGGTGAGGTGAGGTGCATAGACAGCCAGAATCTGTTTGGTACTGCTGCTCAATGTTGTTTAAAACCCTTTAGGATAAGAGTCAGGTTATGCAAGACCTAAACCATATCTTTGTTTCTTCTTTTCCGAAGTTCCAGAGAGACTATCCATCTAAATCTTTTATCACTAGGCAGCTTAGACAACCTGCTAGGAGCAAGAAGGATTCTAAGTGGATTTTGACAGACAAACTCGCTCACTAGAGACCAAAAACATTTCCTGACAAATCTGCCTCTATCTGACATCCAGACTTTCCTTCTCCTATGTCAAATTCATCTGTCCCTGAGAAGATAGTCCTTTCCTGTATCGCAACATATAACCACAGGCACCTGGATGGATTCTCTCCATTATCCAAAGTGTGTGTGTGTGTGTGTGTGTGTGTGTGTGTGTGTGTGTGTGTGTGTGTGTGTGTGTTTATGGCTTGGAGGTCCCTTCTTCCATTTTTCCAGCCTTTCTCAGCCTCTTCCTTGCTAACTTTCTCATTTTCCTTTGGTTTTGCAGTATCTGTTGAATCCGGGAACTATCCAGTCTGTTCCATTGCCTCAGCAGGAACAGGATTTTGTTGCGGAATTTATAGTTCCCAGGAAGGAGGGGTCATGGAGGCCCATCCTAGACTTATCTTTTCTCAACACCTTTCTCGAGGTCCCTTCCTTCAGGATGTTGTCTCTTCAGACACTCTTCCATCTGCTTCCTCAAGCTTTTCTGGTACCTTTGGATTTGAAGGCTTATCTCCCTATTCATATTCACTCCCTGTTTAGGAAGTTATGTTTCTCTGTTTCTTCCTCCTCATTATCAGTTCTCTACTTTTGCCTTTTGGTCTTTCTACAGCTCCACTGGTCTTTACCAAATGTCTGCCCCCTGTGGTAGCCTTCTGCAGACTTCAGGGAATTCAGTTGAATGACCTTGTAATTCAAGCCCCTTCTTGGCATCTCCTGCTTCAGAATGTACCCTTCACTATGTTGCTTCTGCACAGTGTGGGTTTCACCCTCATTGTAAAAAATATTTGTATTGACTCCATCTCAGGACCGTGCATCTTTGGGTTGCTGGATTCAGACCCTTCCAGTGTTGGCTTGTCTCCTGTCTCCCAAGGTCCTCTCTTTGACTGTTTATTTCCAATCTCTTCTTCCTCTTCCTGTCCTTCAGCAGGGAAATTTCTCTGGGCCCTGGAGTACATGGCATCTGCCATTCCAATGGTTCCGTTTACCGAAATCCACATGAGGAAATTTCAGCGGTATCTCAAGACTGGCTCCAGCGCTGCCACTTTTAGAGTATTTGTTTCCTCTGTCACCTTGCCCCAGTCTTGAGGTCAACTGGTGGATTCATTTGATTTCCCTGAATCCAGATCTTGTCTGTTCAGGTTCCTCTCCCTGCTCAGTAGTTGTACACGGATGGTTCCGATCACAGTTGGGGAGCCTCCTCCAGTAACCTAAGTCTAAGGTCATTGGTCCCATCAACTGACAAAGCATGTCAACATCAAGGAGATGAGGGCTCTACTTCTAGCTCTCCAGGCTTTTCACTTCCTTTGGGTTCCAGGTCCTCTAAAGGATTTTACTGATATGTAGTACATCAACAAGCTAGAGGTACAAAAATCTTACTTTCTTTGCAGGGTGGCTCTTCAGCCTTGGGATTTTGAATTTCACCATCACTTGGTTCTTCAGGTGGTTTACATCTCTTCAGAGCACAGTAGATCCAGGAGAAATTCTCAGGAATGGATGTTTCACAGGGAGGTGTTTCTGGACATGGTGGGTACTCCTCGGATAGATTTTTTTCCCTCCCCTCTGAACAGACAGCTTCCACAGTTCTGTTCCAGAGTGCCAAGTCCTCTAGTTTGGAAAGTGGACCCATGTATTTTCCCTTGGAAGGGGATATTTCTGTATGCCTATCTCCTTCTTTCTTTACTACCACAGGTCCTGCACAAAGTAATGTGGAGCACACCCAAAATCTTGCTGGTGATTCCCTTTTGACCCAGCCAGCACTGGCTCCCCCTTCTGTTTCACTGGACCAGGGGCATTCATCACAAGTTACCTCACAGGATGGGTCTTCTCACACAAGACCAAGGATCCCTCATTCACCCTCACTTACCCACCCTTTAACTGACACCTTGGACGATAGGGTTTTGGTTCTTTTCAGGCACCAATTTTCTGAGGACACGCTTCAGGTTTTGCAGGAGGCCTGAAAATCCTCTACTAGAAAATCCAATGTGACTAAATGGAAGAGATTTATTTTCTATTTGGTGTCTCAAGCATGACCTGGATGGACCCTTTTTTTTCCCTGTAGGGATCCCTATGGCCCTTTCTTATTTGTGTGAATTGCTCAATTCTTTTTTGGCACATTCATTTGTTAAAGTTTGTCAGTCATTTCCTTTTGTCTGCTTCTGAATTTGCACTTGGCTTCTAGTTTTGAAGCTGAACAGTTTTTAAAAGGCGCCCTTCATATCATGCCACCAAGAAAGCCTATTCCTCCTGCTTGGGCCCTTTAATTTTGTTCTTGAAAAGTTGACTGTGTCCCTTTCTGAGTCTGCCTTTTCTTACTTACAATATTGTACTTTGAAGACTGTATTGTTAATTGCTCTTCTGCCAAGAGGGTATCCAAACTTTAAGCACTCATTGCGGTTCCTCCTGTTGATTTTCTGCATGGACAGGGTGTCTCCTGGTACCAGTCCTTTTTTTATGCCCAAGGTGGTTAATGATTTGTCCTTGAATCAGTCCATTCATCTTCCTTTTCAGGTGGTTTACACCTCTTCAGAGCATAATTCTTTGCAGACTACTAGTGAGGGGTTTTTCACACCTTGGATTTACATAGCTCAGATATTGCCTTGATGAGACAAAACATGTCCAGAAATCTGAGCAACTTTTTATTTCCTTTCATGCCAAGAAATTGGGTTTGGCGGTATCTAAGCAAACCATCTCCTCGTGGCTTTCTAAAGCCATTTATTTTTGCTCTTTTTGTGGCAGGCAGCTTTCTTCTCTGTTTCATGCTCATTCTACTAGGGCAGTGGCTTCTTCGTGCTTTTTTCAAAGGTCTGGATACCAGATCGATCTTGGAAGCTGCTACTGTGTCTTCTGTTCACATTTTACCAAAACATACAAGTTGAATGTCCTTTCAGGGCCAGAGTGAGTTTTGCCAGCACCATCCTTAATGGATTTGTGGAGGGCTGTTCTCTGTCTGTCTTGTATATTGATGAAAAAATGTGGAAAAGTATACAGGAACATTTCCTGTCCAAGAGAAAAAAAAAGGCATCTGTCTTCTAGTCCTTTTTTGCATGGAGTTCTGAAGGAGAATTTTGCCAATTGAATGTTTTGGAGAGAATGTAAAAGGGTCTATTTGAGATGTTCCCCCACAGTTGGATCAAATCTTGGAAGACCGTCTGATACAGCTTCCATTTGTGAGGGTCTGTCCGTATCCTGCTCAGCTTGTCATTGTACAGTCTTGCTCTAATGGAATGTAAGATGCCTTGTAGAGTAAGATTGTTTTGAAAAGCTCTATCCTAAGCTAACATGGCTAGTCTGCACAGAGGGTAAGATTTGGTTTCCCCTGTTTGTCCCACATCATTGTGTTGTCAGTAAACACTTGCAGAAGTCCTGGGAACTGTAGAGGATTTAGAGAGTTGGGAGCATTTGAGAGCTAACATCTGTCTCATGTGGATGTGTTATGGTCTTTTTTGACGTCCTGACTGAAATCACTGTTGCAGTATTCCTGACATGTGGGTCGTCCCTGCTCACATGTAGCTGTGGTAC
Source organism: Protopterus annectens (assembly GCF_019279795.1). Lineage (NCBI taxonomy): Eukaryota > Metazoa > Chordata > Ceratodontiformes > Protopteridae > Protopterus > Protopterus annectens. The sequence goes on from NC_056733.1 coordinate 824,395,503, forward strand.
CAAATCTTTACCTTACCTAGGTCATATGTCCAATGAATATCTTTGTGTTTGTGTTTGGGTATAAATATGGACATATAAGCGTGGATACTCGGACTGTCTCTGCCAGCCCAAATGCAGGTTCTGCATCCATTGGACAGTTTGCTGTTTTGGTCATTGGTGGCTTTCCTTTGATCATTTATCCAAACAAGTGCCCCATTGGGGAGCCTTCCTTTTATTTTATGATTATTGTTGAAAGTTTTAGAAGTCTGTTAGGAGAGTTAAGTGCTGTAGGCAATCTCCATACAAGGACTTGCATACCAAATGTCTTTTGTGCCTAAGCCTGGAACATGCACACACATCTTGCTCCAACAGTCATCCATTCCAAATCCCTTAGGTGTAGGCTTTTTACTCTCTCCACCTTTCTTGAGACCCAGTGTCCCTAACTGCTTGACCCAGTCCAGGATGACTGACTGTGGCGGTAAAGGGACATGTGAGGATGTGAAGAAAAAACCTGAGGCCTCCAATGAATCCTCAGTCCGTTATTTACTCTGTACCCATTGAGGTTGTAGAACCCACTGTATGTCAGGCTACTTCTCAGTTGCCCACTACCAACACCCTGTCAGGAGTCCAGTATGGCTTCTGAGGTCTTGCAGACTGCCAATATATCCAAGGAAAGTACAGTTGTTTAAAATCTTACCATAACCGTAAAGTACAGTTGTTTAAAATCTTACCATAATAGTAGAAGTCCTTCTCTTTGCTGTTGCAGTATTCATAACTTAAGGGATCTCTTGCCAAGGATATCCCAACATCTGTCTTTGTACCAAAGACTTTAGTACTTATTATAGCCATCGTATGTCACATGTACTCTCTCCTGTGCAAGGCATAGGGCATAAAGGTGATGCACAAATGCACACATTCAGAACTGAAAAAGCCCCAGGAGGAACAGTATGCCCCTAGGGATAAGGAGCAACCTGTGCATCCAGAAGGAGAAAAAGAACAGCCCCTTGGCCAGGTGGGCAAGAAAGAACAGACTACAGCAGAGGAGGCAGGAGGGAGGGAGAGAATACTGTAACAGTAAAGAGAAGGACATCTACTGTTATGTTAACATTTTTAAAACTTTACATGTCCTTTCATGTCCCTGTTGCAGTATTCATAACCTAAGGGAAAGTACAAAAGCTCAGGCGGAAGCCTGAGAGGATGACAGCATGAAAGAGCCCTCCAGAAACCCATGCAGGATAGCCATGGCAAAGCCAGCTTTGTCCCTGGAAACAATATCCAACTTGTAATGCTTAGCAAAAGTATGAACAGAGGACTAAGTAGCAGTCTCAAGGATGGAATTGGTATCCATCCCCTTGAAAAACGCACCAGAAAAAGCAACAGTGTTAGCAGAATGAGCCTTTACTGATAAAAGATATTTACTACAAAAAAGCAACAAAAAATGGCCTTAGAAATCCAGGAAGAGCTGGAGTGGGTAGAAACAGCCAAGCCCAAAGACCTGGGATGAAAGGAAACAAAAGCTGCTCAGACTTGCAAATAACTTTAGCTTTATCCAAGTAATATCTGAGCTGTTTATGCAAATCCAAGGTGTGAAGAACTTCTCACGGGCAGACTGCGGTGAAGTAAAAGTAAGGAAGGAAGATGAATAGACTGATCAAGGAACAACTCATTGACCACCTTGGCATAAAAGGATTAGTATGAAGATACACTCTGTCTCTGTGCAAAACTAGGAAAGGAAGAATAGCCTGAGAACCTGAAGTTCAGGCAATCTGAGGACCAAAAGAACAGTCTTTTAAGTGCAGTGTTGCAAGGAAGCTGAAGAAGCAGGCTCAAAGGTAGCCTTAGTCAAATTTTCATGTTCAAAACTGACGGAATTGGCTTCCTGTGTGGCCTGATATGAAGGATGCCTTTAAGAGATAGCTTTACTCTGAAATCTAGAGGCCAGAGGAGGAGTCAAGGGCATATAAGCAGAAATTGTTGACAGGTGAGCTTTAATTGAAGAATATGCTAACCCAGCATGGAGCAGAACACACAAACACAGGAACTAGGACTGTCCATAGAGATCCATGCGATGTAATAGAATGCAGAATATATTACTGTTCAGCTAAATTAATAACCACAATAACACAGGGAAGTGAGGGAAAGGAAGGGAAGAAATCGAATACCATCATGGAAGTATCGAACAGAGGAAACTGTAAAGCAATTAAGACAAGAAGTGTCACTGTTTAGAGTATAGAAGAGGGAATAGGTCAACAAAAATACTTAGAAAGATAGACATGATAAAAGCAATGCGCAGTATTACAACAGATCAGGATCTATCATGCACTGTTGCAGATAAACTAAAAATCTCTGCACAGGTGGGAAAATAGGGAAATAGGGTAAAAGGAATTGAAAGACCACCAAAAAAAAGAAGAAATAGATGTATTTTGGAGAATTGAAAGACTACCAAAAAAAGAAAAAATATAAATATTTTGGAGAAGTATTTATGAAGATCTTGTGGAACATAAAGATGCTAAATGGACAAAGTAAAAGAAAGAAAAGTTTATACGGTACAGGATATGAAATGGGATGAAGTAACAGCCAGAGAGATTGAAACAAAGTTTAAGAAAAGCCTCTAATTGGAAATCTCCAGGCCCAGATGCAGTACTTAACTTTTGGTTAAAAGTATTGACATCTTTGCATGACGATTTAGCCAGGAGTTAGAACTATTTATACCCCAAACAGACACCAACCTGGCTAAAAGGAAAAACAGTGCTGCTACTTGAGCGAACCTGCAAGCTACCCTAAAAATTATAAACCAATAACTTGCCTTCTGACAATGTATAAACTATACACTGGAATTGATGCCGATTTAGAGTTTATAGTCATTTAGAAGAAAACTCAATTATGGCAGTAGAACAAAAGGACAATAAAAGAAAGTCATATGGAACAAGGAATCATTTTTTGTTTAAAGTCATAGTGGAGAACTGTAAAAAGGGGAAGAATCTACGTATGGCATAGATTGACTACAAAAAAGCATTTGATAGTATCCCACATTCATGGATAAGTGCTTAAAATGTATGAGATGCATCCTACATTGATAGACTACATTGCAGTGACCATGAAACAGTTGCAGACCACTTTGCAATTAAGGCATGATAAAGGACACATTTTTATCCTAGGGGTAAAAATTCAAAGGGGGGATATTCCAGGGTGATACTATTCTGTCTTGCCCTTAACCCATTAAGCTGTCTTCTTAACAGCTTAGGCCATGGCTATAATTTTGGCTCCTTCTTTGTCAATGATTTTAAAATTGTATAGTTAATCAGATGAGGAGCTGAAACACAATCGCAAGTTGTCAACACTTTTTCAGATGATATAAGAAATGTCATTTGGTCTTGATAAATGTGCAAAAGTAACCTTTTAAATCAGGAAAACTGCAGCACCAAGAAAACATCAGTTTGGGACACAAATGCAATAGAGGCACAGTCCAAACAAGGCGTGATATTCCAATGGCAATGAAATGAAAGTAAGATGCTCCAAAAATTAGAATCAGCTCTTAAAAACAAACTTGAAATTTATTTAAACGAGTAAGCGCTTTCGCCAAAGGCTTCTTCAGACTCTTAAGACAAAGACAAACACCATAAAAAACACTTTTAAAACCATCCAATACTTGTCATTGGTCAAATCAGTTCACATGTTCTATTAACTTAAAGGTACAGAAACTGACGTAAATGTAAACACATCCGTAGATCTGTTGCACTTATAAAATAATATCGGCATACATTAGTACTCATAAACCATACTGTTCAAGCACAAACGTAGAAGGCATCAATATCCATTGTTAAATTATGATATATTGAACTGTAAACAACAACTCTATGCATTCTTACATTAACTAAACACTCAACGCTCTCAGGACATTCTTGTGTCATGTGGATTAGACAGCAACAATAGTGCACACATCGCACTGGCTTGATAGTTTATGGATAACAAAAAATACTTGAATATCAAGTCTTTTATAAATACGAAGTCTTTTATAAATACGAAATTTATAGCTTTAGAACTGCTCTACACTTAAGAAGTTGCTATTTAAAAATCAAACTCACTGTGCAAACAAACAGTCTCTACTTGTATTCACCCAACTGAAAGCAAGATGCGTTAGGACGCTACTGTACGTCCATACGTACTGATGGATTTCTTAAGGATCCGAACAACACTCGGTAATCAGTCGCTGTAAACATACAGCCTTTGGATTACAAGAACTAATTAAAACAATATATACATGCCTACTAGAGAGTATCTCAGATATTTTTCATAAATAATTAAATAAATAAATAAAATAGCTACGCCAACCTGGTTATGGCTAGATGGGAAGATATTTACCTTTTTGAGAATCCGTGTTACAAAGAATACGTTGCAATGTACTGTCGTTTCGTGGATGATCTCTTTTTCATATGGCTGGGTGATGAGCCCTCCTTATTAAACTTTGTTTCATATTTGGACAACACTATGGACTTTTTAAAGTTCACCATGAACTTTTCAGTTAGAAGTTTACCATATTTGGATGTGGAAGTATTTAGGATGACCAATGGTTTGATCAACACAACAATTTACAGGAAAGAATGCCAAAGGAATAACATACTACATAGACAAAGTATGCACCCTGGTCATGTATTCCAAAATGTCCTTAAAGGACAATTTATGAGAGTATCCAGATTGAATCCACAACAAGAAAATTATGATGCAGGAATTGATGACATGAAAGAGAGATTTTTAGAAAGAGGATATAAGGAAAAAGAAATATCAGATACTATTAATATGGTAGAGAATCTAAGGTCAAGCACTGCGAAACCTTATTTTATGGCACAAGAAACAACGACGAATAATCCTAGATCCTCGGTAACTGATGTTAGAGCCAACCTTACCTTTAGTAGGATGGACCTGCAAGTGAAAAGTTCCATGAACAGACACTGGGGAATTTTGAAATCAGATAGGGATGTCAGTGAGATAGTAGGCTCAGCACCGAGTATAGCCTACAAAAATCTTCCCAATTTGAAAAGCATTTTATGTAGACCCAGACATGGACCAACAGGTAGGTTGATAAGTGATAGAAACACCATACCTTGTGGTCATTGCAATCAATGTGTCTACATTAACAAAGATACTACTTTTGAACACCCTATCACAGGACGTCTCTATAATTTTAAAACTAATACGAACTGTGAAACTAAGAATGTAATATACTTAGCGACCTGTTCAGACTGTAATAGTTATTACATAGGGAAAACCAACAGATCTCTTAAAGAAAGGATCAGGGAACATATATATCACAGCAGAGTGGGCACTGAAACTAATGCCTTAGCCAGGCATAAAAAATTGTCAGGCATAAATCACAACTTTAAATTTTGCATTATCCAATGTGTTTTTGAAGGCTTCAGGGGTGGTGACTTAATAAATAGAACCTTAGAACAAGAAACGAGATGGATAATAAGATTGAGGTCTGATAGACCACCTGGCCTTAATGATAAAGTACAACTAAAGCCATTTTTAAAAAGCAGAAAGTTACGGAGATGAAGAGAACTCCCACTGATTACACCTAACTTTAAATAGCATTGGAAAGCCTACTAGTGAATCCCTTAGGTCTGTGATTTAGACTAGTGAGTTTGTAAGCTTAATTAGACAGTTGTCATACAGTAAGTACTTCATATTATTATTTCATGAATAAGCCTAGTCTTATACATAAGGATCCATCTGTTATTTAGAGGTGCTCTTAGGTATGTTTCTCTATTATACCCTATGGGCACCTTTATTACACCTATTGGTGTTGAGTTCTTAAGAAGTATTACCAGTATATCATGGAGATAGCATTTAAATCAGCTGCTAAATGCGTTACTTGATTTCATGATAGATTGTATATGGGAAATATTTTTAGATCTTGATGACTTAAAGATGACAAATAAGACCTTTACGACGTAAAATGATAAGGCACACACTATGTTTGTAGATGTCGCTTAATTCATAGTGCACACTATGTTTAAATAGGTTCATTTTAATAAGAATGTACTAAAGCATTGCGACCATTAAGGATTTAAAACCTAAAGTTTTCGCACAGAAGTTTTACTATTCTGTATCTTACAACATGCGCTTTTTTATTATTAGAGTTAAAAGTCATGGTTTTTTCCACCTTTTATTTATTTATTTAATTATTTATGAAAAATATCTGAGATACTCTCTAGTAGGCATGTATATATTGTTTTAATTAGTTCTTGTAATCCAAAGGCTGTATGTTTACAGCGACTGATTACCGAGTGTTGTTCGGATCCTTAAGAAATCCATCAGTACGTATGGACGTACAGTAGCGTCCTAACGCATCTTGCTTTCAGTTGGGTGAATACAAGTAGAGACTGTTTGTTTGCACAGTGAGTTTGATTTTTAAATAGCAACTTCTTAAGTGTAGAGCAGTTCTAAAGCTATAAATTTCGTATTTATAAAAGACTTCGTATTTATAAAAGACTTGATATTCAAGTATTTTTTGTTATCCATAAACTATCAAGCCAGTGCGATGTGTGCACTATTGTTGCTGTCTAATCCACATGACACAAGAATGTCCTGAGAGCGTTGAGTGTTTAGTTAATGTAAGAATGCATAGAGTTGTTGTTTACAGTTCAATATATCATAATTTAACAATGGATATTGATGCCTTCTACGTTTGTGCTTGAACAGTATGGTTTATGAGTACTAATGTATGCCGATATTATTTTATAAGTGCAACAGATCTACGGATGTGTTTACATTTACGTCAGTTTCTGTACCTTTAAGTTAATAGAACATGTGAACTGATTTGACCAATGACAAGTATTGGATGGTTTTAAAAGTGTTTTTTATGGTGTTTGTCTTTGTCTTAAGAGTCTGAAGAAGCCTTTGGCGAAAGCGCTTACTCGTTTAAATAAATTTCAAGTTTGTTTTTAAGAGCTGATTCTAATTTTTGGAGCATCTTACTTTCATTTCATTGCCATTGGAATATCACGCCTTGTTTGGACTGTGCTTGTTTTTATGTACAGCGTGAGTTCTTATCTCGACTGACAGCAGCTCTGCACTTGGACTTGTGTTACAAATGCAATAGAAATGAACTTGAGCAAGAGGGAGTGTATAAATATTTGGGGACTGATGAAGGGTCAACAGTAAAACATGAGCAAATGCAAATAAAACGTGTAAGGAATACTTTAGACGACTTAAATTAATCCTGAAAACAGCATTGACATCTAGGGACAAAATATACGCTATAAACCAATTTTCTCTTCCAGTCCTCACAGTTTTGGAGTGATTGACTGGCCCCAAAACATGTTGGCTAGATTAGACAGAAAAACAAGAAGGATGCTTCATGCTCACCAAATGATTTATAAAAAGCAGTACGTACCATAATGATATATTCCCCGTTCTGAAGGAGGGATGGGCCTCCTTGAAATTGATTACATGTATAGATCTACAATTGTGAGACTGCATACATATCTGCTGACCTCACAAGACCCAAACCTTGTGAAAGTTTTGAAACATGTGGAGAATAAATCTAAATCTAAGATGACTTCTCTGCTTAATGACTTCTCTGCTTAATCTGGCAGAAGCATATCGGTGTCAAGCAGGAATGGAAATCAAACCAGAAGTAGATAAAAATTGGGCAGCAACTGAATGTGCTAAAAACCAAAAGAAAGAATGTAAGGCGAAGGACCAGATGGGAAGACAAGAAATGTGGAAAATGGGTAAATATAGTTGCAAGTATAGAAAACTTTTGGAAGAACCTCATGTTGATCAGGATCGAATGCAGGAATGGTTAAGGAGAGGCAAATTCAAACCAAGAGATGAAAGGTTAATATTGGCAGCCCAAGATAGCAGGCTAAGTACGTGTTGGTTCATAAAGTCCATTGAACATCTGGGAGAAACAGACAAATGTAGGTTTTGTAAAACAGAATTGGAAACAGTTGCACACCTCGTTGCTGGTTGTGACATACTAATGGCAGAAGGACTGTATACTGAAAGGCACAATAATGTGGCAAGACTGTTGCACTGCGGATTGTGCAAATATTATGGTATTGAAGTGGCTGAAAAACACTGGAAACATGAGCCACAAAGCATCATAGAAAATGGTGAAGTGTACATCACATGGGATTAGCCATTACCAACAGTTCAGAAAAACAGATATAGCGGTGCGGTCCACAAAAAGAAGACCAAAGTGGCATTGATCATTGAAATTGCCACACACACGGACTACAGTGTCTTGCGTAAAGAGATGCAAAGTCATAAAATATCAGGATTTGATGGCAGAAATGAGAACAATGTGGAAGAAAGATACCCAGACAGTTCTAATAGTAGTAGGAGCAACGGTTCTTATAAAAAAGAATCTACAATCATATTTAGATATGTTACTAGTACATACAACTCCATACAAATTGCAGGAGGAGTCATTACTGAACACATTTTGGGTGCTGCAAAGAGTATTTCTGGCTCAAAGATTGAAACTATACTAATTTCATGAACTTTAATCATACTTTGACTTAGGAATGGGGTCCATTCCCATCATGGTATTAGAAACCCAAAAGACTTGGAGAATTTTAAAATAAGAGAGAACCAGAGGAACCCCCACAAATGGGGATCTTGATGGTGAGAGAGGCACCAGCCAGAAAATCTTTTCCATTTGGATGTACACGATTTCCTGGCCTTTTGCAAGACCCGAAGCACGTCCTCAGAAAAAAGGTGCGTAAAATGGATCACCACCCTCTATCACCCACAGCATCAGCTGAAGAGTGGACAGGTGGTAATAGGTAAAGAGACCCCTTGTCTTGTCTTGTCTTGTGTGAGAGTAAACCACGTGATGAGTTAACTTGTGGTGATTTCCCCTGGCCAAGTGAGAAAGAAGGGGAAATTAATACTGTCTGGGCCAGAAAGGACTCGCTATCAAGATTTTGGGAGGGTCCTGCCTGATCTTGTGCAAGACTTATGGTAACAGAGGAAGGGATGGGAAGAAGGCGTACAAAAACATCCCCTTCCAAGGAAAAGACAGGGCATCCACTTTTCAAGCCAGGGGACTTTGGACCCTGGAACAGAATAGAGGAAGTTGTCTGTTCAGAGGGGAGGCAAAAAGATTTTACCTGAGGAATATCCCACCGATGGACAACGTCTAGGAACACATTTCTGTGAAGCATCCATTAATGAGCTTGTTTGCTAGGTCTGTTCAGAGTCTGCCACTCGATTGTGCTCAAAGGAAATGTAAACTGCCTGATGTTGGATAGCTAGATTCCAGACTTGAAGAGCAAGTCTGCAAACAGGACCTTGTACCCCTTATTTGTTGACAGACCACATCACTGTGGTATTGTCTGTAAGAATTTTGAGGAGCACAGGATGAAAGAGGGAATGAAAAACCTGAAGAGCTAGAAGTAGAACCCTCATCTCCTTTATATTGATGTGGTCTGATCTCTGAAGAGGCCAGAGACCCTGAACCTTGACAAAGCCAAAGTGGACAAGGAGGCCTCCCATCCCCTGTCTCAGGCATCTGTAAAGACCTCTTGAAATGGGACTGGAGCCTGGAAAGGAAGCACCGGGCTGGAAGGGAAGCGCTGGGTTTAGAGAAAGTTGATGACTCCATCACTGAAGCTCGAGTTTGAGACCGGGAAGGAATGGTATCAGGAAGTCCAGTGTGTGACCGTGTTGGAGCCACACTGACTTGAGGAACCACTGAACTTTTTTCTTATCTGGAGCCTGGCCAGGAGTATGGGAATGGAGGAAGTCATATCCCCGAGGACCCTGAGAAATTCCCTAGCCATGACTGAAGCCCGTGGAAGAAAAGGCTGGAAAAAAGTTGTAAGAAATGAGGCCTTGGGGAGGCAGATATGCCAGCATGGGGGTAGTCTTGAGCCTGAACCGAGGAAAATATAATCCTGAGAATGCATCGCAGCTGATATTCTGGAAGTTTATGGTGAATCTCAGACTCTGTAACTGGAGTAGTAAACTACAGATCTTGAAGCAGAGCATTGGGAGAAGAAGCTTGAATGAGCAGATTGTCCAGATAGAGAAAGATCTGAATTCCTGTCATTTGTAAAAGGCAATGACAGAAGCAAGGCATTTGGTGAATACCCTTGAGGCAGTAGAGAGGCCAAAGGGCAAAGCGGAGAACTGAAAATGCAAGGAAGAAACAGAGAAATGTAAAACTTTTTTCTGAAAAGGGGATGAATGGGGGATATGAAGGGCAGGCATCTTTGGGATCCACAGAGACCACAAAGGTCTGGGGTAGAAGAAGGGGAAATAGTCTGAAGAGAACATTTGAAAGGAAGGAATCTTGAGAAAGGTGTTGAGCTGGAAAAGATCCAAAATTTGTCTCCAAATGCCCTTCTTTCTGAGAACCAAAAAACATCCTGTAATAAAACCCCTCCCTATCTGGGCAGGAGGCACAGCTTGAATGCTGCCCTGGTACAAAACGGAATGGAACACTTCTGGGAAAAGTAGAAGTTGTTCCTGAGGAGGTTGAAGGATGCTCAAAAAGGGAAAAAGGGATTTCCAAACTATGAAAACATTTCTCGCGGATAATGGATAAAACCCAAGAGTCTGTTGTGATCTTTAACCAATTTGGAAGAGACTTGGAAAGACGGAGGCTTAAGGGAACCTGGGTGAGGGAAAGGGGAAACCTTGTCAAACGAAACCCAGCTTACCCTGAAAGGGAGGCTTCCGGGAGGTAAGGGTTTGAGTAGACTTAGCAGGAGGCACACATCTAGAACCTCTTTTTCCCCTTAGACGGAGAGTGAGACCACTTACAAACAAAAGCAGATTTGGGGGGATAATTCCTTTGAAACTTAGGAATACGAGAAACAAAAATGTTTCAACTCCTGCAAGGCTTTACCCTTACCCTGGAGAGACTTACAAAGTTCAGCAACAGCACCAGAAAGATTTATATTATCCAAAGGAACATCCAAACAGTTTGGCCTTAATATCCTCAGGCAAAGCCTAAAGCAAAGAGTAATACCTTAGAACCAAAGACAGCAGCTCTGGAGGAGGCATCAGCTGCATCTTGGCTGCATTTGATTGCCTCTACCACTCTATTTGCTTGCCACAGTAACAGGGAAAGGGCATAAACCTTCCCTTCAGAGTTAGAAAGGTCTGAAACCACTTTGGAAACCTGAGATAGGAGGGCCAAAATATAGCTGGTCATATGAGTCTGGTAGTTGATGGCTCAAAGGATAAAGTAGCAGCAGTGCAGACTTTTTGCCCAGCCTCTCCATAGCTCCACTGTACTTTTTATCTGAAGAAACCAACTTGGTAGAGGGCAATAACTTGGAGGGCTTGTCATGTACTGCAGAAGGGCATTTATAAAGAAATTTGCATTCATCAGGCACCTTGTAAAATCTATATTTCTTGGGTACAGGGGGCTGAGAATAAGGGTCCATAGAAGCTGCTGTAAAGTTATCCAGGAGGGCAGCCAGAACAGTGGAAACAGTTGATGGCTTAGGGGTCTCCATCTGGAGGAACTCATAATACCCTTTTTAAATGTCAGAGACTTGAGAACAATCCCGCTATCCCACTTGAAGAAGAAGAAAAAAAAAAAACATCATGCAGGCAACAGAGTTCTTCCAAAGAGGAGTCTGAGCTATTAGAATCCTCTTCCTCTGAACTATAGTCCAAGGAGGAAGGAATTTGAAAAGAGTAAGCCAGGGACTCTTGAAGCTAGGAACCATACAACCAAACTGCAAAAAAAATGCTATTATATCCAAAACCAAGAACCAGGAACAACATGGAGGATGATGTAGAACGTTTTAATAAACACCACAATGTAAAACAAAAAATAGGGATCCTTTTTACGTTGTGGTGTTTATTAAAACATTATCCTCAGTATTGTTCTTGGTTTTGAATATAATAGTGACTCTGCCCCAGAATCCAGATCCTCGTCTAAAGAGTCTCATTCTGTGGGTCTCTTAAGAGGAGTGGAAGACCATGGAGGGGCAGGCACAGACTCCTTGAGGGAGGCTTTAAAGCCTTAAATAACCTCAGAGTAAAATCCTATCATATACATTTGGGATCCTTAACTACAGAGGAAATGTGCTTTGTTTTCTGTATCTTTGTCTGTGGGACATCTGCACGAAACACCCTTGGATGGTCAGACTTCTGGTGATATTCAATAATTGTAGTAGGGATCTCCTCCCTAAGATCTGCGGAATCCCCCTCGGTCTCTCTGATATAATCAGCTGAGATTCCCTCTGCAGTGTCAGGAGCAGACGTTTGTAAAGCCTTCAGGGACATACCAGAAGTTGCATCCATGCTATCCTCCAGGGTTGTGGCAGAGGAATTTGAGGCAACCACCTGACGATTCTCTGGGCTTTCACTAGCCTCGAGGGAGATGTGGTTGCTGTCCAGCCTCCCCCAGACATCAGACTGAAGTGATTTGGCCTTTTTCCTGGTAGACTGCTGACCCTTGGGGCGGGAAGATTCCACCATAGCACCTTGAGCCAACAGCTTAAGATGTTGGTTTTCAAGGTAAATAGAGGAGAGATGACTACATGGGGTCTTCAGGACAAAAGCCTGGCAGGTAGAACACTGCGTGTGGTTTTGGGAAACACCCAAACAGAAAAGATAGTGGTCGTGTCTGTCTTTATGGGGAATCTGCCTCCCAACCTGACATTTTCTGTTTTGGATGAAATGAACCCAGCAGCACTAAATAAAGATAAATGCCACATTAGTTTTTCTTCTCATCTGAAATGCAGCTTTGTAATCAGCACAACAGAAGGGGATTCAGATAGACATTGATGGGTTTCAGGGTGGCGGCAAAGAAGTTCTGAGTATGTGCGCTAATATGGGCGCTAATATGGGGTCTCTGGTGACCTTTATTTTACTCCGGGGTCATCTCTTCTGACAAAGGGGGATACCTGTACACCTGATTCCCCTATTAAAGTAGCTTCCTTTGGGGACACTATACAGAACATGATGAAACACTTTGAATGGCAGTCCATGCAGATCTCTGTTTGGAAGAGGTATTGCTCCCTGTTAGAGATGGGTCTTCCTTTCTTACATCCCCCCTTACCTTGAGGTTTTCCAGAATGCCTTTCAGTCCACCTGTTCTGCACCTCATTCTCAGCCACCAGCTCCTAGAGGACCAGACTGGTTTATGAGGTCCCTGATGACCTTAAATATCTGTTTAAAAACCCAGTGGGCAGACCCTTCTGCAGTATCTCTTTTTTTCAGATAAGCCCTCTGAGCTTCTTCCCATTGCTAATGCCCTACCTACTGACAAAGACTACAGGGCTGTGGATAGATGGGGAACGAACGTTTACAGCTCTGCTACCCTTGCCTTTATGTAGGGCAATTAATTACCAGACTCAAATTACAAAGTATTTTATATCCTGTCTTTTAACACCTTAAGCAGTTTTATTGGACCCTCCTACAACGGAGCTTAAGCATCAAATTCAGAACTTCGTTTCACAGGCCACTCCAGATTGCCAGACACATCATTAAGTGCAGTTGTGATGCTATGGATACTTCTTCTAGGGCAGCGGTCAGTGCATCTGTTACCCACATATATGCATGGCTTCACAGTCATCTATACCTCAGGATTTCAAATCTAAAATTATAGACCTGCCAGAAATCTAAAATTATAGACCCGCCATTGGACAAAGACTTAATGTTTGGCTCTTAGGTGAGCAGTCTGTTCAAAATGCTCCAAGACCAGAGTAAGACCATGTAAGACTGCAGACAAGTCCTATTTTCCTCCATTCCTAGATACCATAGGAACTACCCATCTAACTCTACCTTCTTCATTAGAAGAGATCCTAGGACAGTTCAGAAACCAAGAACAATCCCTAGAAAAAAACACTCTGAAAAGCCAAAAAGGAAACCTCCAGCTCGGAGGCTGCACTTTGGAGGCAGAAACCTGTGACTACCTCTGCAGCTCCCTTTCCCTGTAATCAGCCCCATTATCCACCTCTGTGAAAGACTTTCCCTCTCCTTGGCCAGGTGAGAACCTATTACCACAGACAGTTAGGTCCTATCCATCAGGGATGGCTATGGCATGGCTTGGGAAAACCATTCCCCCTCAGAGAGGCATGCCACTACCTCATGAAAACCAAATCTCCCTTCTGGCCCCCATTATTCAAGACCTCTTGAATCCAGGTACCATTGAGCAAGTCCCAAAAGAATTAATGGGAAAAGGGTTTTTAATCCAGGTTTTTTGAACACTTCTCTGAAGGTTCCAAGTTTCAAAATGCTGTCTCAAGACTCTTACCTTTCATCTTCCCACAGGCTTTTTTAGTATTGTTAGATCTGAAGAATGCCTACTTACACATTCTCATTCATTCTTTTTGCAGATGATTCCTCAGGTTTCTCTCTGGCTCCTCACATTTTCAGTTTACTGTTTTGCTTTTTGGCGTTTCCACAACCCGAAGAGTGTTTTGTCTTGCTCAAGAAATTCAGGTTTTTCCCTACCTGGACTAACCTTTCTGTTCCAGGCTGTCTTCCCAGAAATTCTTCAGCATCTTTAATTCACCCTCATCTTCTGGCAGGTCTGAGTTTTACTGTAAACTGCAAAAAAGCACATATGGTTCCTGCACAGGACCTGGTGTTTCTGGGATACAGACTCGACACACAGAGAATTCATGCCTTCCTTCCCCAGGAGAAGGTTCTCTGTCTGTCCAGTTACTTACAAAGCCTCTCCTCTGTAATCCATTTGTTCTACTAGGGAAATGCTAAGGACTAAAGGATTCATGGCAGCCACCATACCTATGTACCCATTGTCCAGACTTGAGGAAAATAAAGTGATACCCTGATTTCCCCTCTTCAGTTGTCTTGAGAAGGAATTCAACTATAGCACAGCACAGTGCATTAACCCATCATGATCCACAGATTTTTAAAAATTCACCCCTGCCAAGTCTCGAATCCAGGACCCTGTCAATTACAACATAGTGCATTAGCCCACTAAGCCAGTTGGGTCTTTACTTTGGTGGTAGGGGCATTGTTATCCTCAAGCTAGGATTACCTTTAACCTGGAGGTCCTCCAGGGTATAGCTTAAGCAGCCTGCTAGCACATTATCCTGGGAAGGAAGATGCAGGTTATGCAGCACTGTCAGACCAATGTCTAGAGGATTCTGCTGCATCCAGTAGATCCTGCTATTGCAGCAACTGCGTGAATATCACATATCAGCACTTGCTCTCGAGCAATGGGGCCATCATGCACACTATCCTTGAGTGGCATAGTTTGATGTTCTTGATGTACAAATCACACTCTCCCTAGATGTTCAGCACTGTTGGTACAAAAGTGGATATTGATTTATAAGTACTAATTACATCTGATAAACAGTAATGCAACTACCAAAAAACAGAGATGGGGAAAAACCTTTGTAGTGTCAAAACTGGTACAATCGGTGTAGGAAGAACTTTTCTAATAGGCCTATGCATATGTCATTGCACTTTTTGGTGTATAATCCTGTTAGTAAAACCTAGCACTGTTGCCATTTAATACTCAGCACTGTACAAATGACGACAGGAAACTTTCTGAGGCAACAAATTTGTGTTGAATAGAAAAGTTTGAAGAACAGTGTCAACTGACCATGCAGCACACAACCTAGGCAACAATGAGAGACTTGTTTCATGTACTTTACAAAAAAAAGTTCAGTAGGAAGATGATAGCACTCACCCTGAAGTCTTTTTCCACACTCAGATTTCTTAATTTGGTATGCCTGAAAAACAGTAAAAAGACACCACCACACAGAAAAGCGGTAAAAACAGTCTCCTTGAAAGTACTAGTATTTTGGTAACAGTATACTTAGATAGTACACTCTCTCCTCATTGCAGCGAAAATCCCAGTAAATGCTGCCAGTTTATTTTCAAAGATGAGTTGTTCTGCCAACATAACTGTCTGTACACCAGTCCTGCACCATCCGTGCTCAACCTGGAATTAATTTGGAAGTAGTAGAACTAATAAAAGTAACAGAAGTAGCATATGAGCAGTGGTGCCCAAGTTGAGATCTACACATTTCAGTGGAATTATTTGGCATCATAACCATAAGTGCTGCCAGTTACACCAATACACTGCATTCATGTCGCTAGAAAAAGTTTTTGTGGGGAGAAAAGTGTTGCACAGTGTTAGTTGACCATGCACCACACACACAATATAGCCTACAAGTATTACTTGTGAGAGTTTTGCTAATTCAGTGTCACTAAGTGAATGTTGTGGCTGTAGTTTGGACTAGATGCTGCCGTTTTGCTTGAGCAGCTGTATACTGTACCCTGTCATGCTGCAAGGGTTCTCATACTACTGCCACTGGGTGGCCACCGTCACTATGATGGTGGAATGACTAATAGCTAGAGTTGCACTGCCATCCTGAGGCATATGGGCACCAGACAGAAGTATGATCATGCTGTCCAGAATGCAACACGTGGTAAGCATCCTACCTGATCTGGCAGTGCCCTGATGAAGGGCACCCCCAGACTTGTTCAAGCAATGGAAGTGGGCTTTCAGCAGGCCAGACACTAAATTTGCTCAATAGCAGTCCATGTCTGGCACAGGGCAGTGTTGAAGTGCTTCTCAGTAGCTTCCCTAGGGTTATGGACTGGTGTCATTAGCTGCAGTTCAAACGGGTAGCCTGCATCACCTGCAAAACAAAAGTGGAGAGGAGACCTGAAAAGGTGGTGGGATTACTACTTAATACATTTTCTAATCTATTCCTACAGAAATTACCATGTTTAGAAAATGTTTGCATTTACCATCAAGATACCCTTGGGAATCCTATTGTAAAGAAATAGTCACATGAGCTTGTGTGCCAGATATGAGAATCATGGGAACTGTCAGAGAGCTGAGCTGACACATTTAGTGATTCAGCCCCCCCCCCCCCCCCCATGTGTTACACACTACCTGGCAGTTACTGGAATGGTAGCCCTTCTTGTTCTGGTATCCCCCCCCCCCCAGTGATTCAGGTGGGGGCCCTGATAGCAACATGGAAGCAGTGTATTACAGCAAATCCCTCAGAAAAGCATACCATCATGTAGAAGGTGTACATGGTGCTGGATTGACCCTGAGGTGACACGGGGAAGCAAATGTACTGATCCATATGTGCTAAGAGTATGTTGAGGAACTAAAGATCTTTCCTCGAAGCAGAAGCCTGAGAAATACCCAACCTGTCCCCAGTTTGTCCCTGGAAAGTCCCTGTGGCAAGTATAGTGAGGGCTGTACATACCCTGGTATTTACAGGGATAGGAGGACTACATATCCTCCCCAGTCCTAATCAGTGGACCGTATAAACTCCCTATATCCCTGTCCATGCTAAATCTATGAAAAAGTTCTTGATCAGCAAAGTTAAAATGAGTAAATCTATGTCTTTTTGGCTGGTGGGCGCAACTGGATGCCTGCAGCTTTAGCACAGCTGTGTCAGGCAGTTCACAACAGGAGACAGCCAGGCTCAAAGCTACACTAAGCATCTCTGCGGATTACGAAGCGGAAATAAGAGGTATGACTTTGCCTTTTATAGGCCTTAAGCTTACAGCACTGATGCTCATTAAAAAGAGACTATGAATAGCATAAGGCAGGGAAGGTGCCTAATTTACACAAGATAGTCGCAGAATGTGCACACATTCTTTATTTACATGTCATCGGTGCCTCATTTATACAAGTTCTTCCATAGCTGATTCAAAACGCTGCACTTGTCTATGAATTACACCAGAGCTTTGCTTGGGTGCAGCCAATGTGGCTTCCAGCAACGCCGGAGCACAACTACTATGAATGCCTTCCAGAGTTTTACTTGTTCCCTTAAGCTGCACAACTTTGTAAGTAAAATTAATGCATGTGGGGTTGCAAGGGCGTTTCTTTCCTTCCCTTATTTCTCTTTTCTTCTTAAGTTAAAAGACTATTGACAATTTTGGCAAAATCCCATTTTGGTCAGTTATTTTTCAGAATTGTCACATCTGCAAAACACTGCTCTGTTGTATTGTATAGCAGTCATGTCTCTTATTTTACCTGATAGCAGCTTCACACAGCATAGTACAGTCTGTTGTTTGCAGCATGGTGACTTGAACAGATTAGCTAAGTGATATCACATTTCAGGAGAAGAAAGTGTTACCTATGTTGAGGTTTGTAGGTTTCTAAACTGCAGTTTTGATAGTCCAAGAAAACCAGCTTGCAGACTAATTTAGTTTTGCTGTTTTAAAACATTTGATATTTTTCTTTTGGTTTTATTTATCTGTGCTGTAGTGGAGTTTCACAAAGCAATACTAGGTATCTGCCACTGGACTAATGGCAGCTGACCAGGAGCAATTGAAACGCGTAAACGAGGATTTAGAGGAACTGGGAGAGAATTGTCATGAAGCAAAACGATTGAAAGTTTCCAAAGAGGAGAAAACTGAAGAACAAATCAAGAAATACCCCAAAAGAAAAGTTGTCCTCTTGATTTCATATTCTGGAAAGGGTTACCATGGAATGCAAGTAGGTAGCAAATTATATTTGTGAAGAGCTACATTATGAACAAGGACTGTTTTGCTGACTTCTAGTAGCCTTCTTTGTAAGCTTTCGAAATAGGTTCTTGTTTTATTATTAACATCACACACAGCATAGTGACATGAGTATACATTCAGTTATAAAAGAGAACAAACCATTGCAACACTTTTTTTCATTTTTACGCATTGTACCAATATGATTTTTTATATTTAATAGTCATTCAGTTTAACATTACATAAATTGCTCGAGTCTTGCCTTCTTTGAAGTATTGCTCCTGAACATTTTTATGTATGTAGTGTCCCTACAGATTTAATTTAATTTCTGTGTAATTTACTCCTTCCTTATCTAAAGATCCTGGAAAGAGGTACTGTTGTAGGCAGATTTTTTTCCTCGGGAGTGGCAGGTAGCTTGCATCAGTTAAGTAACCTTTGCCATATTGAAACACAGCGGGTGGCCATATTTGCAAAGTTGTGACCCAGCTTGGAGATAACACTACTGTTATTGCTGCACTTTGCCTCTGCAAGGCTTTGCAGTTTGTTTCCCCCAGATGTGCTACGTAGGGCTGAAAAGCTTTCCCCACACCGGCAACTTCATATAGACCGAAAAGGTGACATTTAGAATGCAGTGTTTTATACTAAATGAAAATAAATTAGAATGCAGTGTTTTCTTTTTTTTTTTTTGGGGGGGGGAGGGGTGTTGCTCCTTGCAAACATTAAAACTTTTGCAGACTGTCTGGTTCTATAGACTCTGAGCGATGCCAATCTGTCAAACAATGTTTATGTGCCATATCTCTCAAATGTCCAGAATTTTGCTGAATGCCAAGATTTTTATATCCTATTTTTAGTCCGCACAATTTATAGTTTTCTGGCAAATCATTAAGGATTGAAGTTACTACATAATTACAAAAACTTAGTTTCAGATGTCATATCCCTCAGAAAATCAGAAAATGCATGCTAGTGCAAGTGCAGTATTTAAAAACCTGTCCCTGATATTTGTGCTTCTGTACCCCCCCCCCCCCCCAACACACACACACACACACACACACAAAATTATCTTTGGCTTTGCCCAAAATTCTTGTAATAAGAGGCTGACCGTTATGGTGTGTGTCTGCGCACACATACATACTGGCTAACTGGGGTATCGTTTGCTTACCTGCTGCATGCCTTAGGGATATGGGAGGAAGCCAGATCAGTTGGTAAAATCACACATGAACATGGAGAGGACATGCAGGCTTTGCACCTGCAGACACCCTACCCAAAGAACCAGAGCATAGAACCAAGCTCTGTGAGACATACTGGTATGTGATCTACAACAGTATGCAATCTGTCCTAAACCTGTGAAACATCTGTGAAGATGTGGCACTTGTCACCTTTGAGGAAGGTGTACTTGTGTGATAAGATTAACATTTACCTGATTTTAATTACTCTAGGTGTTTTTTATCACCTTATGATTCACAAGAGCTAACAAGCATTCCAGTGGGGAATTTTTTCACTGATTTTGCTTTCTGTCATTTATTTGCTGCAAGACTGTGTTGTTGTTGTAGTTAATCCTATACATCTCCCATATCTGTGCCACTGTAATTCAGTCAGCCCTAGTAAACCTCTGCGTGTTTCGTAGGAAGAATAGGGTGAAAATTGCTGTTGCCACTTCATATTTGCATTAATAATTGCAAGTGCTAATGGGAGATGATAGCCTAAAAGTTTTTCTATGATGGACAGCCACAGTTATCAGTGATATTTGATTGGGAAGTGGACTGTTTCTTGGGGCACTTTACTGTCTCTGCCATCTTGTAATGGCAGTTGCACTGAGATGTATAAAATGTGGACTCACATATATGTAGATAAGTAAAGAAATATTGCTCTGGTTTTAACAAAGCATCGTGCATTGACACTAAACCATTGAATCTTGACTCGGCTAAAGTCTGGAATGGGCTTAACATGGGTCCTTTTGGGACGTGAGGGGAAGTCTACCACTGTCTTGCCCAGAGTTGTTTAGCTGTTTGCTAGGTTAAGACTTGATAGACCACCAGTCGCAGAGAACTAAGTGGATTTGAGACATCCTGTGGCCTGTTCCTGGAGAGTTCCATTGGCTGTGAACTAAAGCTTAGCACAGTACTTTTATGTGCCTTGCAGACTTTTCTTTTGTTACGTTCCTGAGAACAGCCTTTCTTAAATTCTTGATTATTTATTTGTCTAATATTGTTTAGTTGGTTGTTCACTGGTAAGAGCCAATTTTGAGAATAAACTCAACAAGAAATATTCACTGTTGACACATGTTTTGAAATTTTAGTTCATAGGTAAGTTCTAGGGTAGCTGCCCTTAAGGGTCATTTTAAACCTAGCCACTTTCCCTTTTGGTGCTCAAATTAGCCTATCCCATTTGGTATTACACTGGTCTTATCCATCCCATGGTTGATAATTGTATATTATCTCTAATGAGAGTAATTGGGATCCTACCATAGATAATTGTGCATTTAGTGCACGATAAAATACAAACAAAAAAAAAACTGTGTGTAGTTGACTGGGGGGTCACAAGTTAGTAGTACAAACACTTCTTTCAGTTTGACCACTTTTTACTGAAAAAGCCACACCAATTACTTGGCATGATATAACTGCAATTTTGTTTTGATAGCGTACCAGACTAATGGCAATTATTTGATGTCTTGGCATTGTGTAAGCATTATGATTTATAGGACATAAATATGGAAGATGTATATGTCTTATGTAATCCATAACTTATTTGTGACGTTTAGTTAGAGTTTGGCTAGTAAAACATATTTATTGTGAAGTGTAATTTGAGGCTGGTGTTGAAGGACTGATAAGCAGAATTATGTATTAGCCACAGTGAAATAAAAATGTGAATTGTAGTTCAGTGTACAAAGAAATGGAAAAGTTTTCTCAGCTAGGTGCAGTATGAAAGGTAATAGAAAGTAGTATGCATAGTTAGTCTAATATAACTATGAAGTATTTAAAGTATGTTTAGTGGGGATTTTTGAATAAGGAATTAGTAAAGTCTGGAATATCTGAAGTGTTTTGAGTGAAAGTAGTTGAAAAACCTAAGAAATGAAAGTGATAAGGGACTGCTACAGTTAAGATGAGAAATGATTGGTGTATACACCTTTTAGAGAGTCTGGCATTGCTTTTTAGGATGGTCATACTGGCAGTAGATAATAAGTTTTATTCCAAAACCTTGTTGGGATTCCTGGTCCGTTTTTAAAACTGCAGACCCTCAATTCCCATGTAGCTTAAGCTGGTCTCATATCTGTGTATATAAAACCTTGGTAGTTATTCATGGAAGTCCTATAAGTCAGCACTATTTGACTTTTCCTTCATTTCTCAGAGATTTGAGTGCTTCACATCCCACTCAATCTTTGGAATTTAGTGGTTAATGGATGTAAGCCACTAAGCAACTAGTTTTCTTCAGAGAGCTTCATTCAGACTTCAGGTAGATGGAAAACTCTGACTTGTGGTAGTTTGTAGTCTGGCACTGTTTTTTTACCATATTGGGCCCTTCCATATGCTTTTATGGTAGCAGAGTCTTAGAGGAGAAACGAGAAAGCTAACAAACTTGGCATAGAGGAGTCGTCAAAGGAGATTGCAAGTATTTCTCTGGGGGTATTTAATCTCATGTGGCCTGTATACTCAAGGGCACATACCTTCCTTTCAAAAGTATCACTAACCTTTTATTCTCTGAAAAGCTAACTTCTTAGTAGCAGTTGTCTATGCCTATGGTGTGGCAGTGGTGGTAAAACCCTTGAAATGTCAAGATGTCTTAATTGTTTTAAAAGCTATGTGCATCTCCAGTAATTTCCAGTTTAGGAAAACGACAACAAAAGCAGTTAAATGGATTATAATAGGTAGTGTGATCCAGAGACAGAAAACCTTAAAGGCCTAATCTTTGGATTTATAGGACTGAGAAACCTCTTCTAAATCTAAGGCCACCAGAAAATTCAGATGAGGAATGAGAGATAAGTTGTGAACTGATATTTTTGGGGACCTTCACATACTGGTTTTGAAAGAAGAGATCCAGACTTGGTCTCCATGAAACTTCTTTCTTTGGCACCATAAACATTCTTGAATAAACCCTTCCCCTTGCTGAGGAGGAAGGATCAATTATATAACGGTCTGAGTCAGAAGGTGCTAAATGACAGTAGGGAAAATGGGAATTTGATCTGATGGATGAGAGGGAATCTCTTGCAAAGGAGGGAGAGTCTCACTGCCATCTGTAACCTCGATGCATTACTTTCAGAACATATCTCTCTCAAGCTGTTCGTTGCCAAAAAGAGAAATGGAGGTTCATCCTTTGTGGAAGGTTTAGGTTAGCCAGGGGTGGGAAAGAGGAAGGGAGGGGATTCCTGAAGAGTCTTCAGATAGTCATTCAGACTTGTTGGACTGTCCTGTTCTACAGGGGGGGGGGGGGTCCTTTCTTCTTTTTGACAGTCTTAACATTGCTTTTTAGAATTTTGCTTACCAGCAGCTTGCTGTGTTTGCTTATTTTGCCACCTGGAAAGGGATATAGACTTTGCATTAAACCTATTGACAAACTCAGAATAGGAAGGCTGAAAAATCTGAGAAATTCCATCGGGTGGCCTCTCTCATCACACTTTTTAATGGCCTCTGCAGCACATGTTCCAAAAACTCTGTAAGGAAGAATAAAAAAACTTCACCTTTTAGCATCTTCAGGATGGTATTAAGTATGCAACCATGCAAACCTCGTCATAATGTTTGCAGTGGCATCAGCAGAGTGATAACATTTTCAAACAGTGGGTCGCCCCTTGAAAATGCGTTATACATAGATGTTTTTTCCTCATAAGAGGAAACTGATGCTGTTAAATTCCTCATGCTCCCAAAAGGGGCAAACATAAACCTTTATCATATGAGCTTGACAGTTGAGAATTTTAGAAATAAGTCTAGCAGAAGAATACACTTTTTCCCTGTATCAAAAGCCTTCCCATTCTTGTCAGAAGGGAGATAGATTGATATTAACCAGATATTTAGTAGCAGTTGGGTTCACCAGAATAACTGCTGGGTAAGATCTGAACTTGGTATAAAACAGTACAAGATAGATTGCATTTGTTTGTGTCTTTCGGCTTTTCCCGGTTAGGGGTCGCCACAGCGGATCTCCGGTCCGCTAATGATTGTTAGTTGATTTTTATGTGCCGAGTTACCAGCCCTGACGCACACCCTTCAATGAAGGTATGCCCATTCACGCATGTCTCCACGCAGAAGACGCTCTTGCTGAGAATCGAACCGGACAGCGTCTTACTGTGAGTCGACAATGCTACCGCAGCACCACCACAGATTGCATCAAGTGATAGATTGCATAAAGTTCGTTAATCTGTTTTATGAGGGACTGGCTATTGGGCAAGTTACAGGCTGTAAGAAATACATCCACCAGTGGCTGAAAGAACAGGAGGAATTGGTGTAGGTTCAGGAAAATCCACTTGCAACAAGCCTTACTACTACTTCTTTAGATGACAAAGTCTACAATGGCTCTGGTAAGTGGAGGTAATTATGTACCTACTGAAATAACAGATGTTCTTCATCTCACATTGCTGCAGTCATAACTTATGGGTAATCCGCTGTCCTCGGTCGGCCCGAATACCAAAGTATTAGGCTGACATCGGTCATGGGCGCTCAGATCTGACGTCAGAGCGTCAGGGTATTAAAGCGCATGACCGACGTCATATCCTCAGTCTTTTTTGCCGCATGGTCCGAAGCAGAAGCAGCGTTTGCAAGTGCCGTTCGGCGTTCTGAAATTTTCGTATTCTGAGTTTCAGACCGAAACCAAGTTGGGCTAAGTACCCCGTTGGGGAATATTTTTGTTTTTTCTTGCCTCAGTTAATTCCGGATGTCAGAAAAAGTGAATAATTGTATTTCTTGTGGGAAACAGATACCGCATAGGGATTACCACTCTCTTTGTATTCCTTGTTTGGGGCCTGAGCACGACGTAGTCAGGTGTCGCTTTTGTGCTAGGTTTAATAAGCGCACCATTAAACGTAGGCTAGATTGCGCTAGGCTTGTCTTCGGTAAGCGGTGTAATTATAATATGCCGTCGGATCCTCCGCCCGCTACCGCGAAGAAGCGCAAAGAAAAGTCGTTAAAGTCCAAGCAGGATGAGTCGTCCATTCCGGACGCCGGTTCTTTAGAAACTACGGTGGAATCTGTGGATCCGGCCGAGGTTTCAGTTGAATCTCCGGGGGAGACATTAATTTTGCAAGATGTGGCCTCTCAGGAGTCAGGTCAGGCTGAGGGGGCCTCTCAGGTTGCTGTTCTCCCTTCCTTGTCTAAGGTGGTTAGGCCTTCTCCTTCTGTCTCTAAGGTTCCTTCCAAAGGCAGGCCTGGTTTGCCTTCCACGGGTGTCAGTCCTAGTTCTGCAGGTTCTGTGCCTAAAAAACACATGGCAGAAGATTTAATTTCTTTAATCAGAGGTTCTATGCCCCCTCCTGATAAGAGGCCTAGGGTGGAGCCAGAGGTGGAAAGTTTGGAGCAGGCTTCAGATTACTCAGAGTCTTCGGCTGAAGACATTCAGGATTTTCCTCCTTATTCTGATTCAGACGCAGAGGATTCCACTCCTTCTGCTTCTCCTCCAGAGGATTTTTCTTTTTCAGAAAACCTGCATTCTATGAGGGAGCATTTTAAATGGGAACGTCAGGATTTCTCAGATTCCCGAAAGAGGCTTAGGGAATTTTTGTTTTTACCACAGCATAGACCCTTGGCTATACCTCCTGTTTTGGATGTTGTTCAAGACGTTTTCTCTGAGGCTTCCCTTAATCCAGACTCTTTGCCTCCTGCGCCAGTTAAGCCAGACAGGTATTACAGAGTGCCTGAGGCTCATAAATATCTGTATAAGAGTCCAAGGGCTGACCCAGAAACTATTAGCCAGGGACCTAAGGGTGTCAGGGCTTCTGTTGTAAAGAATCCGGTTCCTATGGATAAAGATGCTAGAGCTTTGGATAGATGGGGTAAGAAAGTGTATACCTCTTCCACTTTAGCAATGAGGGCTTTGAATTGCCAGTTTCATATGTTGAAGTACCAGAATTTTCTCCTTACTCAGCTAAAATCTAAAGTGGATGCTTTGGCAGAGGGCATAGAGTGTAAGGAATTACAGGATTTGGTACATGCCTCTGAACAGGTGGGTAAGCATTCTTTGCAGTGTGGTTTCGATGCTTTACAGGCTTCTTCCAGGGTGGCTGCCACTGGTTCAGTTATTCGCAGGCACGCCTGGCTTAAGGATCAGAATTTGTCAGAGCATCTTAAAACTAGAATTTTGGATGCTCCTTTGCAGTCTGAAGTTTTGTTTGGTTCTCCTGTGGAGTCTGTCTTGAAGAAAATGGAAGACAAGGCTAAGTCTATGCAGACTGTTAAAGATTTTTTGCAGGTGCAGCCCCCTAAGTTTAGCAGGAATTGGCCTACTAAGGGATGGGCTTATCCTCCTTCTGATTTACAGTCTAGGGGTAGATCTAGACGTGGTAGGGGCAGAGCTCAGAGTTCTTTCAGGCCTAGAACATGGAGCTCACCTGCACAATCTACAGGTGAGGTCAGGGGCCAGTCCTTTCGTAAACAGGCCCAATGACCTGCATCTTCAGCTGCCAGATTCTTCCTGTCTGGCAGCTCCTTTGGGAGGAAAGTTGGCACTCTTCAAGCAAAATGGCTATTAGTCACCCAGGACAAATGGGTGTTGGACATTATAGACCGAGGCTACAAGTTTTATTTCCATACATTGCCTCCTTTCAAAGGCATGCCAGACGTTCCTCCTCAGCAAAGGGTAGAGGCTCACAAACAGATTTCTTTACTTCTTCAAATGGGGGCTATACAGCAGGTCCCTCTGTCAGAAGTGGGCCTAGGATTTTATTCTCGCCTGTTTCTAGTACCAAAGAAAGGAAACACTTGGAGGCCGATTTTGGATTTATCTATCCTCAACACATACCTGGACATTCCAAAATTCAAAATGTTGACGTTGCAACAACTTCTACCTCTGTTGGGCAAAGATCACTGGATGGTAACTCTGGATCTCAGAGGCTTATCTTCATGTTCCTATCAGGCCCAGTTGCAGGAGATACCTGCGTTTTCGGGCTGGGACTTTACATTATCAGTTCTCTGCATTGCCCTTTGGCTTATCTACTGCGCCCAGGGTGTTCACAAAGGTTCTGGCTCCGGTGATAGCCTTCTTAAGGTTAAGAGGAATACAAATTTATCCTTATTTGGACGATTGCCTGATTCTTGCTCAAGACAAGTACGAACTTCTTCATCATCTACAGTATGTGATGGCAGTGTTAAGGTGCCTAGGGTATTCTGTGAACGAAACAAAGTCCAGTCTAGTACCCTCTCAGGAAATGTGCTTTCTGGGTGTGAGACTGAATACAGCTTCCCAGATGGCCTTTTGACCCCGGACAAGCAAAAGAACCTTACACTTTACTTCCATCAATTGTCTCTACGGTCCAGGCTGACTGCAAGGACAGTCCTTCAAGCCTTGGGGTTCATGGCATCTTGTATTCTGGTGCTTCCCAATGCCAAACTGCATATGAGGAAGCTACAATGGTATCTCAAAAATGTATGGACACAACACTGCCAAGATCTGGACACTGTCATTCAAATAATACCTTGCATTCAAAAGGAAATTTTGTGGTGGGCTCAGGAATGTCACCTAAACAAGGGACTCTCTGTGACCCGACCAGAGGCGAGTCAGATTTTAACGACAGATGCCTCGGACAAGGCTTGGGGAGCACACCTCAATGGAAAATGGGTTCAAGACACGTGGCCTGCCAGACTTCAACATTTACATATCAACTTGAAGGAGATGTTAGCAGTCCAATTTGCATTGATGGCTTTCAAGGATTTACTTCACCCAGGGCAAGTGTTGATTCAAACAGACAACACAACTGTCATGTGGTACATCAACAAGCAAGGGGGAACCCATTCGTACCCTCTTTGCAGGCAAGCTATGATTTTGTGGGAGACTGCACTCAGTTTACACCTCAGTCTTCAGGCAAGGTTTCTACCAGGAGCACAGAACTCCTTAGCAGATGTTTTGAGCAGACAGATAGTGGATCCCCACGAGTGGAAATTGGATCCTCATGTATTTCGAAAATTGACAGTGATATGGGGAACTCCAGACATAGATCTGTTCGCTTCTCCACTAAATTTCCAGTTGCCAAAGTTTTGCACAAAAATGTTTCGTCCCACAGCTTGGAAAGTGGATGCTCTATCATTCAGTTGGAGCAATCTTCACGTCTATGCCTTTCCGCCTCTGCCTCTCCTCCCCAAGGTACTCTTGAAGGTCAGACAGGACAAGCCCTCCATGATTCTAATAGCTCCAGATTGGCCTTGACAGCACTGGTACCCTCTGCTGAGGAGTTTAGTATGGGATCCTCCATGGCCTTTGCCTTCGATTCCGCACCTTTTGTCTCAGGAGGGCAATCATTTCCTCAGTGTCAGGATTCAGTCCCTGCATCTAACAGCCTGGCATATTCTGTTCTAGAACCTGGAGGGTCGCAGCTTCCACAACAAGTTTTGAATGTTATTTTGGAGGCCAGAAGGCCTAGTACAAGGAAAGTTTATGCTGATAAATGGAGGAGATTTTTAATTTGGAGCAAAACAAAGAGCTTTGATGTTTCCAGGCCTGATTTAAGTGTTTCTCTTCAATATCTTACAGAATTATTAGACAAGGGTTTGTCTTTCTCCTCTATAAAAGTTCATGCTGCAGCCATTTCTGCTCACTATGACTGTGACCCACCATTATTCTCTCATCCTTTGTTTAAGCAATTTCTTAGGAGGGCAAAGAACATAAGACCCCCACGTAGAGCTCCTACTCCTGCCTGGGATCTCAATTTTGTGTTGGAAAACTTACTTTACCTCCTTTTGAACCTGCAGCTACGGCTGAGTTAAAGTTTTGTCTTGGAAGACTGCTTTTTGTTGGCCATTACGTCTGCTAGAAGGGTTTCTGAATTACAGGCTCTAATGGCAGTTGAACCCTTCCTAATTTTTCATAAGGATAGGGTATCTCTGCGTACTAACCCTACTTTTATGCCTAAAGTGGTTTCAAATGTGGCCTTGAACCAATCAATTCATTTGCCTACTTTTTATGCAGATCCCCAAAATAAAGGGGAGAAAATTTTGCACACTTTGGATATTCACAGGCAGTTGCGTTATTATTTGAGCAAGACTAAAGGGTTCAGACAGTCTCAGCAGTTGTTTGTTTCTTTTGCTTTGGGTTCTCAGGGGAAACCTGTTTCAAAACAAACTATTTCTAAGTGGATTGGCCTTTGTATTGCTTTTTGTTATTCTCATCATGGTAAGGAGATTCCGGCTGGAATCAGACCTCACTCCACTAGGGCTACTTCTACTGCTTTTTTAAGGGGAGTGGCTACTAAAGATATTTTGGAAGCAGCTACTTGGAGTTCAGTGCACACTTTTTCTAAACATTACCATCTTCCTCTTTATTCCAAATCTAGGGCTGGATTTGCCACTGCAGTCTTACAGGGCATTTTGGCAGCTCCCAATGCTTTATGATTTTGCCAGCCTCCCTTTACCTCTGCTTTGGGATTCTACCCATAAGTTATGACTGCAGCAATGTGAGATGAAGAACATAGTACAGTTTTGTACCTACCATAAATGTAGATGTTCGAAGATCCACATTGCTGCAGTCAATTACCTCCCTCCTTCCCTCTGTAGTTTGGAATGGTTGTATGGTTTGGGTTGTAGCTGTTATTTGTACATGCCTTTTGGGAAGTATTCCATTTTTGGCTGTGGCCTTTCTTTTTAGGGCCTTCTGACATCTGGGGCAAGAAAAGACTGAGGATATGACGTCGGTCATGCGCTTTAATACCCTGACGCTCTGACGTCAGATCTGAGCGCCCATGACCGACATCAGCCTAATACTTTGGTATTCGGGCCGACCGAGGACAGCGGACTACCCATAAGATGTCCTTCAAGGATGCATCTGCAGTCCTTACAAATGGGTTGTCCTGTCGTCAGGCAGCCCTTCGGTCGGCCGGATTCCAAAGTCTGGGTCTGGCCTCGGCTGGTGTCGCACTTCACCCGACGTCATCTCTGCTGGTCTTCGGGTATAAAGGCATCAGCCGACGCCATTTTCCTCAGTCTTTCTTGCCGCGTGGCGCCCGAAGCAGAAGCTGTTCGCAAGTGCCGGTCGGTCAGATCCGGAGATTACTACTACCGAATACTACTTCGAAGACTTCTAAAAAGCTAAGTACCCCGTTGGGGACTCTTTCTTGCCTCAGCCGATGTCAGAAAAAGTGAATAACTATTTAACTTGTGGGAAACAAATACCTCAAAGATTTCCACTCTTACTGCTTACCTTGTTTAGGCCCAGACCACGACGTAGCAGCTTGTTTAGCCTGTGCTTCCTTCAACCGACGAACGCTTAGGCGTCGGTCGGAGTTTGCTGAACAGTTTTTCGGCTCAGATTTTGCGTACATTATGCCGTCGGATCCTCCCGACTACTCAAATTGTTAAAAAACACAAAGAAAAAGACCGACACTCGCGGTTTCGGCCGAAACCACGGTTAAGCAAACCGCGAGTGTCTCGGTTTCGGCCGAAACCGAGCAAACGGGTCAATCTACAGCCGAATCCATGACTACTACCGAGGCCCCTTCTACCCTAGTTGAATCGGCCTCTGAAGTTTTGCCTACTAATGTGGTTTCTCCAGAATTATCGGACACCATCCCTTTGGATGTCTCTACCCCAGCACGTGGTGCTGCTAGGCCTCCTGCAGCCATGTCTATAAAGGCCTTTGCCAGGGCTAAAGCAGCCAAAACTGCTAAGTCTGTGCCTGTTAAGCCCCCTCTCACAGGCCCAGTTCCAGTTCCCAAATGCTTACTCTGGCAGAGGATCTCATCTCTTTAATAAGGGGATCCCAATCTTACCCAGACAGGGCCTCTCAACCTCCAGAAAAGAGACCTAGAACAGAGCCCCCT
This sequence comes from Protopterus annectens, assembly GCF_019279795.1. Lineage (NCBI taxonomy): Eukaryota > Metazoa > Chordata > Ceratodontiformes > Protopteridae > Protopterus > Protopterus annectens. The sequence goes on from NC_056733.1 coordinate 824,425,849, forward strand.
GAGCCAGTGTCCTCAGATGACTCTTCTGATGATACAGACAATACAGATCATCCAGAGGCTCCTTTTTCTACTTGTGAAGATTCCGATGCTGAAGAATCTATTCCTTCTGCCTCTCCACCAGAGGAATTTTCCTTTGGGGAAACCTTACATGCCATGAGAGAGCAATTCCAATGGCAGGGACAAGATTTCTCAGATTCAAGAAAAAGGCTTAGGACTTTTTTACACCTACCGCAACATAGGCCCTTAGCTATACCTCCAGTTCTTCCTGTTGTGGATGATGCATTTAATGATGTTTGCACTGCTCCTGATACTTTACCTCCAGCCCCTGCCAAGCCCGATAGGTTTTACAGGGTACCGGACACTCATCACCACTTATAACAAGGCTCCCTTTGCAGATCCTGAGACTATCTCACAGGGGCCTAAGGCAGTAGCTTCAACCTCAGCGAAAAACCCTCTCCCTTCTGAAAGGGAATCCAGGTCCTTAGAGATGGGGTAAAAAAGTATACACATCCGCTACTCTCTCAGCTAGAGCTTTGAACTGTCAGTTTCATATGATCCAATACCAAGAGTTTATGCTTGATCAGTTAACTAAGAAACTGTCCTCTGATGATTCCTTAGATAAGAAATATGTTCTAGAAATGGTGAATAACATTCAGCAGGTTAGTAACCATTCTTTAAAATGTGGCTATGATGCACTGGAGGCTTCATTTAGATCAGCCATGACTGGCACAGTTATAAGAAGGCATGCATGGTTGAAAGAACAGGTCTTGCCAGATCATGTTAAAGCAAAGCTTTTAGATGCTCCTATGGATAAGGTCAGTCTATTTGGTTCTCCTGCCCAACAAGTAATGAAGAAAATGGAAGAGAAGGCAAAATCTGTACAAACAGTTAAAGATTTCCTACAGGTTCAGCCCCCAAGATTTAGCAGGAACTGGCCCTCCAAAAATTGGTCCTTTCCAGACTCCTCTAAAACTCAGAGAGGCAGGAATAGACGTTCCAGAGGCAGAAATCAATCCAGAGGAGGTGCCTACAGGGGACGCCAGTGGCAAGGCAATAACCAACGAGGCACAGATACAACCACTGCCACTGCAACAGGACAATCACAGTGACTTGGCTCTCACACCGCCTACCAGGGAACAAATAGCAGCACCCTTAGGCGGAAAGTTAGCCTTATTTTCAAAAAACTGGCACCATATCACAAGAGACAAGTGGATTTTGCAAACTATAGACCAAGGCTACAGGTTTCATTTCCACACCTTACCAGTAAAAAGAGGAATGCCAAACCTACCACCAAATCAAAAGACAGAAGCTCTAAAACAAATAGCTCAATTAACAAAGATGAGAGCTGTGGAAAGGGTACCACCTACAGAACAGGGCAAGGGATTTTACTCCAGACTCTTCCTAGTACCAAGAAAAGAGAAAAGTTGGAGACCTATTCTCGACCTGTCCGCCTTAAACACATTCATCATTGTTCCAAAATTCAAAATGCTGACCCTACAGCAACTTCTTCCCATGCTGGGCAAGGAGTATTGGCTGGTGACTCTAGATCTCAAGGAGGCATACCTGCACGTCCCCATACGACCAAATTGCAGAAGATACCTCAGATTTCTTGCAGGATCAGAGCATTATCAATTCTCAGCATTGCCCTTTGGCTTATCTACTGCGCCCAGAGTGTTCACGAAATGCCTGGCATCAGTAATCGCTCATTGCAGGCTTCAGGGAATCCAAATTTATCCATACCTGGACGACTGCCTGATACAAGCGGACAACAAAAGCAAGCTGACACAAGACTTACAAAGAGTCATTTGCTTACTACAAGCCCTGGGATACACAGTCAATTTAAAAAGTCAAGACTGATACCATCCCAAACAAGAACATTCTTGGGTGCAGAATTGGACACAGTAAAACAGATGGCATTCCTAACTGCAGAAAAACAAGAACAACTTCCTCTTTACTTCTTGGCATTAACAAAGCAGAACAAACTAACAGCAAGGAAAGTACTGCAGGCCTTGGGCTTCATGGCATCCTGCATAATCCTGGTCCCCCATGCCAGACTGCATATGAGAAAGCTACAGTGGTACCTAAAGAATTTATGGTCTCAACACAGGCACAGCTTGGAAACCGAAATACCACTAATCCCATGCCTGAAACAAGAGTTCCTATGGTGGGCTCAGGCATGCCAGTCAAACCCAGGTTTGTCCTTCCACAATATTCAAACAAGCCAAACCATCACAACGGACGCCTCAGACCTCGGTTGGGGGGGCCCACATGCTGGACAAGTGCATTCAAGGCTTATGGACTCCAGATCAGCTGCACCTGCACATAAATCAAAAAGAAATGCTGGCAGTAAAACTAGCAATCCAGAATTTCAGACCATTCCTCAAAGAAGGCCAATTGATGATAAGGACAGACAACACCACATTCATGTGGTACATCAACAAACAGGGAGGCACTCATTCATACCCCCTATGCCGCATGGCTCTGGACCTATGGGATATGGCTCTGAGCTACAACATTCAGTTACAGGCAATATTTGTACCGGGAAAAGAAAACATCCTAGCAGACATGTTAAGCAGAACTACCTCGGATGCTCACGAATGGATGCTACACCCGGACATCTTCAAGGCCATCACAAAGAAATGGGGAATGCCACAAGTAGACCTATTCGCATCCCCACTCAATCACCAGCTCAAAAAATTCTGCACAAGGACATACCACCCACTTGCTTGGAAGGTGGACTCTCTATCCTTCAGTTGGAAAGGCCTGACAGCATATGCATTTCCACCCCTTCCTTTGATGCACAAGGTACTACTGAAAATCAAAGAGGAACGTCCAAGGATAACTCTGATAGCTGCAAATTGGCCAAGACAACATTGGTATCCATTGCTGAGGAGCATGTCTCGGGGGGGGAAACGTGGACACTACCCTTGATTCCTTTGATGTTAACTCAGAGCGACTACAACATCCTGCACCCAAACCTGAAAACTCTGCAACTGACTGCCTGGAACATTACATAAGAGCAACTAACCCAGATTTATCCCAAAGGGTTAAAGACATTATCCTTGAGGCCCGCAGACCTTCAACAAGAAGGAACTATGCAGGAAAATGGAAAAGGTTTGTCATTTGGAGTACTGAAAGAGGGAAAGATGTGTCAAAGGTAGATATTGCCAATATCCTGGAGTATTTGGCAGAGCTTCTCCATACAGGCCTGTCCTATTCATTCATCAAGATACATGCATCAGCTATTTCTGCAGAATACAGCTTCGATCCCCCTGTCTTCTCGCATCCTCTGCTCAGGCAGTTCCTGAGAGGAATTAAGAATGTAAAACCTCCTAGGAAACCACCATTACCAGCATGGGACTTGAACTTTGTGCTAGAAAAATTGACACTCCCTCCATTCGAACCAGCAGCAACAGCAGATCTTCAACACCTATCCTGGAAAACTGCTTTTCTACTGGCAATTACTTCAGCAAGAAGGGTTTCAGAGCTACAGGCTTTAATGGCAGTACAACCCTTCCTAATCTTCCATCAAGATAGAGTATCCATGAGAACTAATCCTACATTTATGCCTAAGGTGGTATCCAGAGTGTCTCTAAACCAGGCTATCCACCTACCTACCTTCTTTCCCAATCCACAGAACAGGGGGAAAGACTGCTGCATACCTTGGATGTACATAGACAGTTGCGCTACTACCTGGACAGAACCAAGGGCAATAGAAAAACTGACCAGCTTCTAGTAGCTTATGCAACAGGAAGGGAAGGAAAAGCAATTTCCAAACAGACAATCTCCAAGTGGATAGGAAATTGCATAAGATTCTGTTACTCCTACCATGGAAAGCAAATTCCACAGAACATAAGGCCTCATTCTACAAGGGCTACAGCCACTACCACAGCTTTCTTACGAGGAGTGGCTACCAAGGACATTATTGAGGCGGCTACTTGGACCTCCGTGCATACATTTGCCAAGCGTTATAACTTACCTCTATACTCTAGATCCCGAGCAGGGTTTGCCACTGCTGTTTTGCAAGGGATCCTAACTACACCATAATTCTTCTTCCTCCTGCCCTAGTTTGGCTATGGTATTCTACCCATTTGTAAGGACTGCAGATGCATCCTTGAAGGACATAGTACAGTTTTGTACCTACCATAAATGTAGATGTCCGAGCAGGATAGCATCTGCAGTCAGGATTACCCACCCTCCTTCCCCTCTGTGGTACTCCTAGGGTATTTGCCCCCTAATAGCTAGCTGGGGATCTCTTATGGTGTATTTGTTTGTATATATGTACATACATGCTTATTTGTTTTTGTGTTTGCCTTCTACCTTTTTGGAAATATTGGCATTTACCCAAAAATTTAGCTATCCAAGAGGGCAACTGGCATCCGGGGCAAGAAACACTGAGGAAAATGGCGTCGGCTGATGCCTTTATACCCGAAGACCAGCAGAGATGACGTCGGGTGAAGTGCGACACCAGCCGAGGCCAGACCCAGACTTTGGAATCCGGCCGACCGAAGGGCT